>NW_016107316.1:6439512-6481176 GCF_001604975.1 Cebus imitator
GTGTGTGTGTGTGTGTGTGTGTGTGTGTGTGTGTGTGTGTGTGTGTGTGTGTGTGTATCTGCTGAGGTGGATGGAGGAGGATGGATCTAGAAGGAGACCAATCCCTGTAGAGGGACATGGAGTTTCCCTGTTGAGGTATGAAACCCACACTGTGAAGAATAAAGAGAATAAATATTTCTCTGAAATCTTTTTCTAAAACAAGACCCCTGTACATGATATTTTCCTTCCTTTTTGCTGAAAACAATCTGTTTAGTATCTAATATTAAGGGTCTTATTCTCAATGTTGAAATACCATTAATTATCCCCAAACTTTAGTAAAAAGCCTTTGATAGCATAGCACAATTGTATTAGTAGAGTTAGAGCTAAGAGCCAGGCAGTAAGGGAAAGTGGGTCTCCTACATAAAATGTCTGTGCAGTCGATATGGTAGCAGCAATATCCACTGGAAAGAAAACAGTGGTCCAATGTTCTAGGTATTGGGCATGAGAAAGTGAACAAATACTCAAAGTGACAAGAGCAAGAGTGGATTTATATTTCTACAAAGAAGCAGCTGCCTCAGGGACAACTTCTGAGCAGACATCAAGGCAATCTCCCCTTCTCACAAATACTTCATTATTATTAATTATTATAATTCTAATTATCATTAAATTATTCCATAAATATTTATGCAATTGAATAAATGAAATAATTTATTTACTCTACAAATATTTACTGAGTGATGAGACTCAAGTTATACAACACTTGACCCCCAAACATGTACACATATATATTTCCATCTGCACATCCATGCACACATATTCCCGTACCTGCCCATATAGAAGAATGTTTGTACATACTCATGCATGTACACATGTATGCAGAGTCACCTAATGTACACAAGTCTATACAGGAAAATACACTCTCCACAGACTTGGAATGTCAGACATCAGCTGCAATGTTGATGACTTAAGATCCCAAAAGTTTGCCTAGGTATCCCTGGCAAAGGCAGACCCTCCTGGCTTCGTGGATGCTAACTCCTTCCAGTTATGTGCTTTGGCTCCAAGAAAAGCCCTACTTGCTTTGCTTTCCTGATAGCACCAGGGGAAGTTTTGAACCAGAATCTTTTACTTCAAAGGGACAGGAACCATGTTTCAGATACCTGGGTCTTATGCTAAAGATTGCTAGGTCAGTTTCAGTTCCTGTAAAATTTCATCTACTCCCTCAGCCCTATGCTTTCACTGTATCCCACATCGTCAGTTACCTGGCTGGCTGTTGGGGCACAGACAGGGCGCATTCCTCTGAGGGTTGTTAAGGCTTTCTCAGTGCACAAGTACACACAGATGCTGGACCTGTGTGGCCCAAAAACCCAAGGAAAAACAAAATATTTCAGCCAGATATCCAAACTGGTCTGCTAGATGTTCAATATATACACATATGAGAATAGGAAACCTGTTGGCTACATATGTATATTTTAATTTCTTTTTAATGCTTACCTTTAAATTTGTGTTTTAAATGTACACTTCAAAATACCCTTTTTTCTATTTTTTTTTTTTGAGTGAGAAGTCTTGCACTGCCACTGGGCTGGAGTGAAATGGCACCATCTCAGCTCACTGCAACCTCCACCTCCTGGGTTCAAGTGGTTCCCCTGCCTAAGCCTTCTGAGTAGCTGTGATTACAGGCACCTGCCACCATGACCAGCTAATTTTTTTTTTTGTAATTTTTAGTAGAGATGGGGTTTCACTATGTTGGCCAGTTTGATCTTGAACTCCTGACCTCATTATCTATCAGCCTTGGCCTCGCAAAGTGCTGGAGTTACAGGTGTGAGACACCATGCCCAGCAAATTCCAGAACAATCAATGAGAAATAAAAGGGATGGGGTTTCTAAAAAGAATGAACAAAGGACAAAAATCGAGCATTTCTCTTGCAACACACAAAAATGAATATATTGCATTTCCATGTCCTTTTTTGGTATTTTTTCTGTTTTAGGGAACAGAAACATTTTATCTTACACATTTTTATAGGTACAGGCTAATTGTTTCCAGCTCAGCTTGGGGGATTTCCACAATGACAAAATCAACCATTCTCTATTTTTTAGACTCATTCTTTTCTTATATAATGAAAATGTTGGTGATCTGCTGACATGTATAAACAATAAGGTTATAAATATGAATAGTAATAAAAAAAATTGTTTTGTTACCTTCAAAATCATCTGTATTCATTATTATATAATTAGCAAATAAAATACTTACCTGTATTTAACATTAATAAGAAATTAATATGAGCATTTTAAAATTAGCTATCAACATGCTTAGTGTAAGTTCATTTTTTTAAATTTAACCTGTTTAGAACCTTTTGAAATACTCATCATTTTCAGAAGATAGTTGAGTACAATTTGACTCAGTCAATAAAGCTATGTAAGCTACTAATTGCAAAAAGTGTTGAAGATGATGTAACAGTTTATAAATATTTTTTACATTAACAGAAAATCACCCCAGGATTTATTCCTTGCTCTTTACTTCAAAATACTTCATAAAGTGTAGTGCCATCGAAGCCAAGGGAAAAAATATCCCAAGGACGTATTGGTTTACAAAATCAAATACCATAGAATGCAGGTAGGATAACTTCTGAAAAACTCTCCATGATCTGGGAAATAGGAGATCCTTGGTATTCCTTTCTGCCAAGACATGCTGAAGGAATGAAGAGAGCAAGATCTAGGTTACTGAAGGTTAAGGAGTAAGAACTGGGGAAGTAGAAGATGAGAGTAAATGAAGGGAACAGTTTTCTTCTGGTTGTTAAAATGCTCACTCTGAATGAAGAGACCCCCCAAACAGGCTTTGTGTGAGCAACATGACTGTTTATTCACTGGGTGTGGGCAGGCTGAGTCTGAAAAGAGAGTCAGCAGAGGGCGGTGGGATAAAAGTTGGTTTTATAGGTTTGGGGTAGGCAGTGGAAAGTTACAGAAGTTATAGTTCAAGGTGGTTTTTGCAAGCTGGGAGGGGCTTGTAGGGTCTGGAGTCACAAGTTGACCAAGGTCTGTTACAAAGTCCAGTTGCCTTATCAGTTGGGGTGGGAATAAGGAACAATAGAAGAATGTCTCAAAGTTAATTAGGTGCTGACGGGGTTGGTCATTTCTTTTCCTTTTGTGGTTTTCCAGTTACTTCAGCCTTTCTAGTTCCAGGAGGCCATCCAGAGGTGTACATGTAGGTCATGGGAGTTGCCATGGCTTGACTTAGGGTATGGCCTACGGTGCAGCCAGTTCAAAGAAACTTGCCCTGGCTGTACCAGTTGGCAAAGCCTAGGTTACGCTATGAGAGCTAAGAGCCCCTAAGCATCAGTGGTTTAATGAAGATTTGTTTCTAACCTATACTACATGTCCAGGGCAGGTTGGAAGAAAAGTCTCCTAATCAAATACAGGTAGCCAAGCCCAAAGAGTCCCTACCTCATCACACTCATTCGCAGTCTCTCTGGTATGGACAAAGAAGAGAGGGCCAAAACACAGCAACTTAAAGCTTCAACCTAGGGAAGACGCCACTCCCTCTCTCACATCAGAATAAGAATTTTCTGCCCTTTGCATTTTGTGCCTGCTTCAGAGTCATTAACCCTGGAGGCCTTACATGTATGGATGTGTATTCATATGCATTTCTACCACTAGGTTATGCTGCCTTGAGGGTAAGAAGTCTGCTAATCAACTTTTTATCATTCCAGTGCCTACCAAGATGTCTGTCCAATTGCATACATCTAGCTTTATTTTAATGCAAAGTTGCTGTGTTTCTTTCCTTTTTTTCTCTTAAGTAATTTCACACAGATTAGGGGCCCAGCTACAGAGCTGACAGATGGCATTGTGTTTAATCAGCAGCCATCACAGACTTTGGGATGTCGGAGAGAATTGTCTTTACACAATCAACGGACTGAGACAAGGCCTGGATGGATATAATCCTGACAGTTCCTTACCCAGAGTGTCCCATCCCATCTTTAAATCCACCCCCACTCCCAGCCCTACTCCCAACTCCCAGGAGTCCTGGTTACCGACCTGGAGAAAACCAATCTATGAATCAGACAATGTCAACTCTGGCAGGGATCTCAAAATGTCCCGAACCCTTGTTTCTAAAGAACTTAGAGTTCAACAAAGATATCTGTCACTAAAATCAGAGAAGATCACTCCAAGGGAAATCCTACTACATGTCAAGCAATAAATTAGCTATTCTATACATATTATCACATTCTTTTCTATAAACAAACCAGCACTCATTGGGGAAAAATAGAAGCTCCAACATTATAACATTTCCTCACACAACTTTAACTTTTGGCTCCGAGTACTGCTTGTATGCTGGCAAATAATAAATAAAAATTGGGCTGCTTAATATCGTACCTGTTATCAAGTGTCTTCACTCAGCCTGACAGGCTCACCCTTTATTGTATATAGGTGATTTTTATCAGACTTACAGTATACTGTATGTGATTTCTTAAAAATATGTGGCATTCTCATTTGAGACCCAGAAAGGTCAATAAATATAGAAATAAGTATATAAATAAGACATTTTTCTAGAAAAATATTGTCTGTTGCTATATAGGAATTAAAATAATTTCATTGCATTTGAGAAAAAAAGCACCCAAACTTCCTGTTGCTGCACTATCTAAGCAAATTTGGGAACCCTGTTCCACTCCAAGCCCTTTATTTCTAGATGAGGAAAGCAATACTTAGAGAAAATAAGGGACTTACCCTAAGCTACAAAATAATTTAATGGCAGAGACAAGACTAGAACTCATTCAACTCATTCCCTTAAATCCACGCCCAGTGCTCTTCGCTCCCACAACACAGAAACAGCACTCCCGTGCTTAGGGCCTGGAACCCAGGTTCTCTTAGTTATTTTTGAACACTAACAATCTATCCAAATTTGAATTCTGAAAAGACCGTCAGGAGGGGGGAATGCTTCAATAGAACAATTTCTTTCAAAACACACACTTAGGATTCACAACGAGAAATAAAAAAGAAAAAAAAAAAAGGCCAAGTGGCAGGGAATTCCCATTAGTGCCTAGCAGGAATGTACATCAGACAAATCCACACATGTTGTTGTCATTATTGTTATTAGGTGTGTCTGTGGGTCACGTGCAAGAGCCATCATCATCAACAGGCACGAGTGGAGCACTTACTCCAGTAAAATGCCTTCCACCTGCAGCAGGAACTACAAATATAAGTAGTTGGGATCAGGGTCAAAGAGGTAGAGTTATATGCCACTCTAAGAAAAACGCCAGTTTTCAAGTCTTTTCCAGTTCATCCAAATCCCTCGAATTGATGCCCTCGGCAACTCACCACCTGCCACTGAGAGTGACATATGAATGAATTAAAAGTCCTAGGGAAAAAAATGGAAACAATTTCTAACAATCTTGAGATCAAATCCCAGCTGCTTTTTTCAGATATGTAACCTAGGGAGTTATCTGCACTCTGAATTTCAATTCATTATCTTTAGTAAGATTATGAAATAGAAACGAGATGGCACAGGTAAGGCATTAGCACATGGCAGCTGTTCAGAGATTAGTCACCTACTTCTTGCCTCTCTCCCAAAGCCTTTATGTCCACCTTGCTTATATACTGTTGCTTTGGGAAAGTCCCATTACCTAAGCGATACTGTTTCTTTCATCAAACATGCTTACCTGGATCCCACACAGATGCCTCCCTCTATACTAATTCCTTCCCTCACCATCAAGCCAAAGCTGCGATGCACAGAAACACAACAGGTGAAGGCTGACTCAGCAAGTCTCAAGCACTCTTTTCCTGGGTGCAAAAGCTAAAGGAAAAAAAAAGTCTGTTAAAAACCCTTTGTTTTTCAAAATGCAGAAACCTCACGTACTGAAGCTAACTGAAACGACTGAAGAGAAATCAATAGCATTTGATTGTAAACCTGTCAAAATGATAGTGATGGTAGTACATTATTGGTGGCTCTCAGGTATTGATTTCTACGTCCTTCCTTTCTCCATCATCGCGCATCACCTTCATACTAAAAACAGTTTCTTTTTTTCTAAATTAATCTCCAGGCCAGACAAATCAATAGTATTTACCATGTGTAAATTTTTCTATTCTCCAGAGCCCATAGTTCCCACTGCTTCAGACTCAAAGAGAGGTGCTAGTTACAGAGCATGCTATAGGAAGGATTTTGGATGGTCAAAATGTGCACTGACTCTCCTCAGAGCAAGGGCTGGGTTAGGGCTAGCAAATGATAGAGGGGAAGAAAGAAACTCCAATGTCCCAATGTATGTTGATTTATATGATTATTATTATTAATTATTTGAGATGGAGTCTCACTCTGTTGCCCATGCTGGAGTACCATGGTGCAATCTCAGCTCACTGCAACATCCACCTCCTGGCTTCAAGCCATTCTCTTGCCTCAGCCTCCCAAGTAGCTGGAATTACAGGCGCATGCTACCATGCCTGGCTAATTTTTGTATTTTTAGTAGAGATGGGGTTTCACTGTATTGACCAGGCTGGTCTCAAACTTCTGACCTCAAGTGATCTGCCCACCTCAACCTCTCAAAATGCTGGGATTACAGACATGAGCCTCAGCGCCCAGCCCCATGTATGTTTAAATGATGGAAATATGGTTTCTATGTAAAAAGAGATTTCAGAGAGACAAAAGATGCCAGCCATCCAAAGTCTAGCTGCATTTCATAACAGACAAAAAAAAAAAAAAGATTGGTTACCTTTTCTCCTCCTCAAAAATTTTAGGATTAGGCCAGGTATTAGATCTGGAAAAGACATGAGAGAATAATTCTTTGAGTTTCATCTTTGGTTTCTATTTGAAAATGATTATTTTTGCCCTAATTATTGCATGCTTTTTAAATGCAATCTTCTAATTAGTTTTTATTTTAAATGACGCTACAGAAAAATGTGGGGTATTGAAAAAAAAAAAAGAGGTAGAAGGGGCTAATTTTAAAGCATGTGAAAAACACTGATCTAGTTCAGCTCCCTTAATCTAATAGCAGGGAAGTGGAGCCCAGCAAGAAGTAAGTCTGGAAGTTCAGTCACGGCAAATGACAATTATTTTATGATAATACCAGTAACAGTTATAATAATCGACTTATTTTATTGAATATTTACTTCTATGACCAGTTTGGATAGGCACTCTCCATAAGTATTTTCAAATCTCAGAGCAATCCCATATGGTTGGGCTACTGTTATAACCCTTTTAAAGCTGGAGACACTGGGCTCAGAAATGTTAGAAAATTTATCCAAGATCACACAGTGAACGGTCAGAGGATCTAGAATTGAAACCTAGTCTGTTTAGCTCTGGATCACCTTTTGTGTTTCAAGAACCATGTTGACTTTGCAGATACTTATAGGAACCTAGATACTTATAGAAAGCTACCGGAACCCAAAAACTTCACTTTCTGAATAATTCATGTGCTGTGCTCAGGACTGAGGATTACCTAAGCATCCTCTGATTGGGAAACAAGACATGAATATACAAAGAGGTAAGTAATAGCAATATGGCACAAATATTTAGTGACTCAGTGAGTGAGGAATTAGGGTAAGTAGGAATAACACAAAGAGCTTTAGGAAAGATTGAACAGTTTTTGATAAAAGGAACATTATTTCAAACTGAAGTGGTTAATCAAAACCACAGAAATAGGAAAACATAAGCTATGGTGAGGGATTGTAAGTAAATCCTGGAACCATGAGGTTCATGTACCAGACCAGAAGAAATGAGACTGAAAGAAGAGGAAGAGATTACATTGGGAAGGAAGCCAACTGCTGGGCCAAGAGAACTTACAATGTAGGAAGAGATTATGAAACACAGGATGCAGGGAAGTTCCCCAAACAGTTATTTTAATGGCCTCAATGTCACCCTACAAGGACCTGGACTCTGATGTCTAAAAAAGGACAAATGAGAGAGACATTGTGAAAAAACAAAGTGAATAAGTTCAGGAAACAACAGGGATTGAGAGACACAGAAAAGGCATTGGTTATAGATGGCTCACATTGATGCTCATGGAATGGGGATTCTTGTAGCATCATTAGGAAAATAACAGTAATGTTATGAAGTAGATGAGCATCCCCAATTTGTACAGTGCTTTTTATTTACAAGTTTCTTTTGCATACATTTCTCAGGATGTCCTGAAAGATTAGCAAGTTAGATATTATTCTCACCATTCTACAAATGAGCTCTCAGAAGACAGGATCAAATGACTAACCTGAGACACTTTGATCTTTTGATTTGGAGTCCAAAATCTGTGACAGAGTTCCGGTAATCAATGCAGTGAAATGTAAAGTATGAGATATCAGCAGAAAACCAATATCTAGGAGCTGAAGATGAAAGAGGAGACAGTGGGTAGGCATCTTCTAGACACAGGCACTGATGTCCATGACAAGATCACAGCTCTCATATTGGGAATTCTCATTTTGGTTCATTGAATAGTGTCTCTCTCCCGTGACTAACATGGTGACCTCCTAACAGGTATCTTTGTTTCTGGCCCTTTTGGCATAGCCTCAACATAGCTGTCACAACGAACCTGCTGAAATACAATAGCTCACATCAGCTCTCTGCACCCTTTGAGTGGAGTCCAAAGCCCAAGGTCAGCAGGGCCCAGGGACCTGTCCTGTCATCCTCCTGATCTCATTTCCTTAGCTTCTCACTGTGCTCCCTCCACCCTGCAAACTGGCTCCTGGCTGTGACTCAAACCCACCAGGATGGCTCCCACCCCAGTACCTTTGTGCCTGCTATCCCCTCTGCCTAGAGCACCTTTCCTAGACCAGATAGTCGCTCCTCTAGTTCTCACCCTATCAGTCCTTCCTGGCCCCTCTATTTAAAATAACACCCCTGCCGCCCTTCTCAGCTTTAGCGTTCTCCACCGTTCTCGTCTCCGCCTCACATATTATACATTTATTTGTTTGTTGTCTCACTCCCAATTCTGGGCTATGACCTGATGAAAGCAGATTTTTGTCTTTTTTGTTCACTGCTATACCCCAGTTTCTACAAGAGTTTCTTGTATACAGTAAGATATTTTAAAGTATTTTTCAGAAGACTGAATGGGTAAATTCTGTAGTATTGTGAAGTTTTCTTGTTTGTTGTTTTGTATGTAAGTCTCACATGGCCAAAAGGGCCACTTTCTTTGTCAAGATGTCACCAGCTGGCACTTAATGACCCGCCAGGTGCTAGTCACTGGTACTCCCAACCTTAACCCATTTTGGTCTCCTCTTCTTTCTGCTCAACGTGCAGAGAGCAGAACTGAAAGAAAGGCAACTTCCAGTTTTTTCATACTCACACTAGGGGTGTTAATACAAGCATTTAACCTCCCCAAACGTCAGATACTTTGCAGTAAAATGGGGCTAATAGAAGCTTCCTACTGGGCTTGAGAATTGATTGGGTTTGATGGCTAGATGTGATGTGAAAAATGATTTTTGAAATTAGTGTAACCTATGGGCCTGTACAAATTAAACACATGGAATGTCTTTCAAGCCAAAACTCTTAATCATGTAATTGCTATTTATGCAGCAGAACTTAGCCTGGATTTTGGATTCAGTCTGCAAGTTGATACTTTGCATTCCTGCAGGAAATAAAACTCTGTGAGAGGAGAATTTGCTCGGTCCCTTCTAAATTAGGCCTTCATTTGATTTAAAGAGCTAAGACTTTCTAGGATGGCACTGCCAGATGCAAACACAAGCATAAAATTTCTTTTAAAAGTCAGATACAAAGATCTGGTAATCGTTCACTCTCCTCAATTATCCAATTAGCCATGTGTTTTGGAAAAATAGCTAGTTGTACCTTCTTCGTAAAGCTTGCTTTCATCAAACATTCCCCAGGGGATGAACCACTCTGTTTTTGTCTCCTAGGTGTCTTCAAAGGACAAGTCAGAACCCTATTTTCACCCCAAATGACTCAGGGAAACTTTTTTAGGCTGTATATAATTGGTACTAAATCTTTATCATGCTCCACTGTGATAATCTGCTTACGTGTTTTATACATCTGTTTCCTCCAATAGATTTGGAGTTTCTTAAAACTTGTATTTTCCTTCTTTATAAATTTGGTCACAAATTTTTATTTGCATATTTTAGGTGCTTAATAAAAAGGAAAGGAGGAAGAGAGAATGAGAAAAAGAGGGGGAAGATGAGAAGACAGTAAGGGAGCTAGAGAGAAGGTTCTATTTTAAAATTTTAGCCAACTTGGACAGAAAATTTTCATAAAATACTTTTTCTGGTTGGTAATTTGGCATTATCCATGCATTCTGGAAAATATGCAATAAACAAAATGAAAAATATTCTCTGCCATATTCCTGTTTGCTGGGATTGAAATGATGTTGCTAACAGTTTGAAGGCATATTTTAAATTACAAGGCTTCCTTGGTATTCCATGAGATTTCCATCTCTCATTTGAACAGACATCAATAACATTGAAATGTCTGTCCCTGTAGTGCCTTTACAATTTAGCACTTGTAAAAACGAGACTTTCCAGCTCATTAATTTGCTTACGCAAATAGAGCCCAGAACCAGTTAATCCTGAAAAGCGGCTACTCTGTTTTCGTCTTTTAATGATGGTTTTATCCCTAGACTTCAGCCTAAATTAAAGGGTCTTGACAGAGACTACTCATTTCCTACCTGGGCTGCTTTAAAAAAGTCTACTGGGAAAAAGAAAAAAAAAAACCTCCAACACAGCATAACTGGTTCTGGTCATTTCTTTTTCTGAAAATGGCAGAGAACATCATTATTCAGTCCAAAAGCAAGGCTGCAACAGCCAGGTCAAAGTGGTTCTCAATCAGCATGGGAATAGCAAGATGCTTTAGTTGACATTCCTGAGATCATAATCAGACTGCGGCCCCTCATTATATGTCGATAAGACCTCTCTGAGAGTACTTTTATAAAGCACTCAGGTCAAGGATCTTTGTCTATGGGCATTGTGACCAAAAACACTGGCATTGTTTAAATATGTTTAATATCCTCATTTTTTTAAGATGCAGAGGTGCAAAAGGCAGAGAATTAATTGACACTAATAGCAACTGAAAGCTTGCTCTTGAAATTCTCACCATTAAAAACACCCATTCTCTAATTCCTAAAGCATGAAGTCCAAAGTCCATCCTCCTTAGCATGATAGTCATAGCCCTAATGACTTCACCCCAAGCCAATCCGTCTCATCCTCCTCCCCCTCCTCAAGTTCAGGGACCCACCATGTCAGGTTGTGTGCTGTTTCTGAAGCTTGCCATCCACTAATAAAACTGTGCTTATTGGGGTGTCCATCACAATGGTCAACCCCATTTTTCCCTTTAAAACCCAGGTTAAAGTTCTTCCATGAAACTAGGCTAACAAGTAAAACCAGCCATTACATCCCCTATTCTCCCCAAGCACTCTGGATTTCTCTTATAAAACATGCTTCTGCTTCTTAAGTTAATCATTCATTTATTAGAACTTGTTCTTAAAACAAGGTTTCCCCCCATTAAAAAGTGGGCAAAAGACATGAACAGATGCTTTTCAAAAGAAGACATACATACGGTCAACAAGCATATGAAAAAAAGCTCAATATCACTGATTATTAAAGAAATGCAAATCAAAACCACAATGAAATACCATCTCACCACCAGTCAGGATGTCTATTATTGAAAAGTCAAAAAATAACATGCTGGCAAGGTTGCAGAGAAAAGGGAACAATTATACACTCTTTGTGGGAGTGTAAATTAGTTCAACCATTGTGGAAAGCAGTGTGGTGATTTCCCAAAGAGCTAAAAACAGAACTACTATTTGACCCAGCAATTCCATTACTGGGTATATACCCAAGGAATATAAATCATTCTATCATAAAGACAGATGCACACACGCATTCACTGTAGCACAATTCACAATAGCAAAGATATACAATCAATCTAAATGCCCATCAATGATAGGCTACATTAAGAAAATGTGGTACATATGCACCATGGAATATTATACAGTGATAAAAAAGAATGAGTCATGTCGTTTGCTGGGACACGGATGGATGGAGTTGAAGGCCATTATCCTTAGCAAAGTAACAGGAGCACAGAAAACCAAATGCTGCATGTTTTCAGTTATAAATGAAAGCTAAATTTTGAGAACACAGGATACATAGAAGGGAACAATGTGCACATGGCCTCCTTGAGGGTGGAATGTGGGAGGAGGGAGAAGATCAGAAAAAATAACTATTGGGTACTAGGCTTAGTACCTGGAGGATGTAAAAATAATCTGTACAACAAACCCTTGTGAGAAATGTTTACCTATATAACAAACCTGCACATGTACTCCTGAACCGAAAATAAAAGTTAAAAAATAAAGACAGAGAAAAAATAAAACTAAAACTGGGTTTTCTACATTCAATCTGATAATGAAACTGCAAACTGATTGTGAATGAACTCCTAGTCACCTTGTTGCGACTAAACATATTGGAAAACGTGGCTCGACCTAACTATTCAGCCTAGTCAGATTGCTGGAACCTCTGAACAAAAAGTCCCTCCAAATTCCAAAACTCTGATATTTTAGGGGTATTCAGGGCATATATTGATAGAAACTTTTTAATATATTAGAACTCTTAATTTCTGAAAACTATTGGGCCAGTTAATTACCTTGCAGTCATTCATACTTACAGTCAGCTCATGTAGACTAAGACATCTTATAGTGAATAGATAAAAATAAAATGATCCTAAAAATAATTTCCCATGATTGGAGGGACACCACCTCTCCCCTGGTCTCTGTGCTGTGTACATGTTGATTCATTTGTTTATGGGGCCATCTCCCTATGACAGAGTGAGTACCATTAAGGAAAGTAGAACTTTGTATTCACTTTTATATCTCCAGTGCTGCTGTACACAGCAGATGTACAACAAATATTTAACAAATAAATAAATGAAACCAGAAACTGGACCTAATATAGGAATTATAACTTACTTGTAATAAGGGAACAGGAAACAGTCTAAGCTAAAGCTGAGCCATCCTTGGAATGGCAAGAATTACATTTATTGAACTCTTGTTATTTGCCAGGCACTGAATAGGGATTATCTGACTGAATCCTCCGCAACACCACTGAAGAAACCAAATTACACAAAGTAAAGGACTTGGGTCCAAGATTATATAGCCAGGAAGTCACAGAGCCAGGATTCCAACTCAGGGTTTTCTGAGTCAGGAGTAGAAATACTTAACAACTATTTCACACTGCCCACTTACTGCTAACTTCTTTGTGATCTTAGAAAAATCATTACTTTAAATAAGTCTCATTTTCTGCACTGGTAACATAAGAGGTTTTGGACCAGCTGTTCTCTAGTGTCTCATCCAGTTCTGAGATTCTATAATCCTATGAACCCAAATTAAGGAACATTTGCTTTTGAGCCAGTCTCTGTGACAGGAGATAAAATAGTTACCCATTTATGGATTTCTCTCATACCAGTGAAATAGTCTGCTTTGCAATGTAAAAGCCCAAACTGTACTCTGGAATATTTCAGATTTCTTTTGAAAAAGTCCAAGTAGGGGAGGCAATCAATTTTGTTCCTTTCCTCTAAAAAAGAAATTGTGTGATAGAAATAAAAACATTTTAATAGAATAGGATGCTGTATGCAAGCCACACTTTAAATCCTATGAAGGTAGACATTTCTCCCAGAAAGAATTCATGCCTTTTTTCTCACAGTCTTTGAGGAGTTTATCCCTGTTGTACAGTTGTCTAGACAAACTTGCTAAGTGGAATAAAATACAACCATCTCCACCAATATCCTTGAAGACTAAGTAAATAAAGTGCTGAGAAATTAAGGTGAAAAACAATTGAGAATTCACTGGGTGTAAAATTTTGCACCAAGCTACAGGATGTGGGCAAGGGGAAGAACATATAAAATGGGCATGAGTGGGACAGGTGGAAAGAACTGAAACACAGGCCTAATTCAACAGGCAGCCTGGACCCGAAAACATCTTGGTTTCCAAAAGCTCAAGACTCTCCTCCTCTGACCAGAAGCACTAGAGAAGCCTGGAGAAGGGGAGTTCAGAGGGTAATCAGGGCAGGACATCAATAGGGGGAACCTACCACATCCCTCCCCAGTGGAGAGAAACCTGTTGGCCTGGCCTGGGAAAACCACTCCCACCCCCTCAGGCATCACCAGCAGGAACCAAGGGAACCTCAGCATCACCTATCAACTCAAGAAGGCCAAAATAACACTGCACAGGTTCTGAAACTAAACTGTCATTGGAATAACCGTCCAAAAGTACAGATACTCCTTGACTTACAATGAGGTTATAACTGGTTATATCCTGATAATGCTATTTTAAGTTGAAAATATCATAAGTTGAAAATGCCTAATACACCTAACCTGCTAGACATCACAGCCTAGCCTAGCTAGTGCTCAGGACACTTACATTGGTCTACAGTTGGGTAAAATAAACTGGTAATACAATACACTATTGAGCATTCATTGTTTATCCTTGTGATTATGTGGCTGACTGGGGGATGCAGCTCCCTATTACTGACAGTATTGGGAAGGAGTATTATATCACATATTGCTAGCCAGGAAAAGATCAAAATTTAATATTTGAAGTATGACTCCTACTGAACGTATACGATTTCTGCATCATGGTAAGAAGAAAAATTATAAATTGAAGCATGGTAAGTTGGGGACCAAAACCCACATGCTAAACCTAGTTCCACCCTAATTCCTAGGGTAACTACCTATAGAAATAAAAAAATGTAAATAGGACCTAGAGTCCTCAAATGTAATAGATAAAATGTTCAGAATACAGTAAAAAAATCATCCATTATACTAAAAACCAAGAAAATCACAACTTGAATGAGAAAAGGTAACCAGCTGGCACCAACACCAAATATATCATCAGATGTTGGAATTATCTGACTAGAGTTTTAAAGCAGTGCTGTGAAATAAATTGTGCCCCCCTAAAATTATATGGTAGTCCTACCTCCCAATGCGACTGTATTTACAGTTAGGACTTTACAGAAGTAATTAAGGTTAAATAAGTTCATAAGGATAGGGCCTTGATCTGATAATAAGAGTGTTCTTTTAAGAAGAAACACTGGATGTTCATACTCTCTCTCTGCTAAGTGTGAACAAAGCAAGAAGGAGGCCATCTGCAAGCCAGGAAAAAAGGATTTACCCGAAAATGAATCAGCTGGTACCTTTCTTTTGAACTTCCCAGCCTCCAGAATTGTGAGAAAATAAGTTTCCATAGTTTAAACCACCCAGTCAATGGTATTTTGTTATGGCAGCATGAGTCGATTAAAAGAAATAGTCATCATGAAAACAATTCAACAATCTATTGTAAATTTTTTAACTAAAGAAAAATAAGAAATCTCAGCAAAGACAAAAAGGTTATAAAAATAATCAAATGAATAATAAACCTAAATATAAAATACTGGATGGGTTTAAAAGCAGAATATTGATGACAGAGTATGATAGATTGAGTAAACGTGAGGACAGAACCATAGAATTTATATAATCTGAACAACAGAGAGAAAGTAGACTGAAAAATAATTAATAATAATAAGAGTCTCAGGTACATGGAGGAAAATTATAAAAGATTTAAGATTTGTATCATCAGAATCTCAGAGAATCAGATAAAGAGAATGGGATGGAAATAATCTTAGAAGATGAAGATGTTCCAAATTTGGCAAAGTCACACTTCTATACATTCAAGAAGCTGAGTAAACACCAAACCCAATAAACTCAAAGAAACCTATACCAAAATGTAATTAAGGTTTTGAAAACTAAAGTCAAAGAAGGAGTCTTAAAAACTGATAAATGACATATACACAGGGGTACACTAATTCAAATAACATTGGATTTCTCATCTGAAACTATGAAGGTTAGAAGGAAAAGGCACAATATTTTTCAAGTACTGAGAAAAAAAGAACTGCTAACTGTTCTTTTTTTCTATATTTCTATATTTCTATTTCTCCTGTAATAACCTATAGGAGAAACTATGCCTCAGGAATGAAGAAGAAATATAAACATTCTCAGATAAAGGAATACACTAAAAGAACCTGTCATTAGTAGCATCACTCTTAAAGACTGGCTTCAAAAAGTTCTTCAAACAGAAAGAAATGATTTAAGAAAAGAACCTTAGGACATCAGGAAGGAAAAAGGCATCAGAAATATCATAAATATGGTTAAGTATAATTCACTATCCTTTTACTCATAAGTTTATAAATCTTGCTTGATGATTAGAACAAAATATAATAACACCATCTGTCAGAGCAGAACGTGTTCTCTGACAATAATAAAATCAAACTAGAAATCAATACCAGAAAGACAACAGGAAAATCTCTAAACACATGAAAATTAAACAAAATACTTCTAAATAATCTATAGGTCAAAAAACAGTTTTAAAAACGTTTTAAAAACACAAAGCAATTAATGAAAACAAAAACACAACTCATGAAAATATGTGTGATGCAGCTAAAGCAGTGCTGGGAGGTATATTTACAGAAATAAATGTTTACAATAGAAATGAAGGAAAAAACCCTCAAATCAATGACCTAAGTTCTTCTTCAAGAAACTTAAAAAAATAATAATAATTAGATAAAAGTAAGCCCAAATTAAGAAGAACAATAATAAGGATAACAGTAGAAATTTCTGAAATTAAAAAAAGAAAAAATATAAAAGTTTGATTAAACAAAAAGCTCAATCTTTGAAAAAAAATAAAATTTATATAACTCTAACAAGACTGACAAAAAGAAAAAACACAAATCAGCAATATCAGGAATGAATTAGAGGATAAAATTACAACTCTGCAGACATCAGAAGAGAATAAGGGAGCTCCATAAACTCCCCCGTCATAAATTTAGCAACTTTGAAGAAATAGAATAATTCCTCCAAAACTACAAATATTCAAATCTGAACTAGGATGAAATAGACAATCATATAGCCCTACAAACATCATGGAAATTGCATTTTTAATTAAAGATATTCACAAACAAGTCTCCATGACACAAGTGTTTCACTGGAGAATTCTACCAAACATCTAAAGAACAATTAACACCAATTTAACACAGTATTTTTTCAGAAAATAGAAGAGGAGAGAATACTTCCTAACTCATTTTATGAGGCCAGTATTATCCTGACACCAAAACTACATAAATATAGTACCAAAAAAAAAAAAAAACCACAAACCTCTCTAGACCAATATTTCTCATAAATCTAGATGCAAAAATTATCAATAAAATATTTAACAAACCAAACTCAATAATGTATAAAGAGTTATACACCATGACCAAGTATAATTTATTCTACCTCATCAGCAAGGTAAAGATGAAAACTCATGTGAGCATATCAATTGAATCACATAAAATATGCTCAAATGATTTTTGATAAAGTTGCGAAAACAATTAAAGAATACAAAATTATAGAAAAATAATCAAAACTAGATTGTAGACGTAAATGTCAAATGTAAAGTTCGTAACTTTTAGAAAAGAACATCGAAGAAAATCTTTGGGATCTAGGACTAGGCTAACAGTTCTTAGACTTGACTCCAAAAGCATAATGCACAAAAGAAAAAACTGAAAACCTGGGCCTCATTAAATTTTTAAACTTTTTCTCTGTGAAAGATCATATAAAGACAATAAAAATACAAGCTACAGACTGAGAGAAAATATTTTCAAACCACATATCTGACAAACAACTAAAATCTAAATATACACAGAACTCTCAAAACTCAACACTATAAGAAAAAAGCAAGCAATTCAATTAAAAAACTGGTGAAAGGCATGAATAGACATTTCACTGAAGAGGACATACAGATGGCAAATAAGCACAGCTAGAATATGAAGCAGGCAGAAATACAGGAAAAGAGTAGACTGGCCTAGCCTCCCAGCCTACATCTTTCTCCCATGCTGGATGCTTCCTTCCCTCAAACATCAGACTCCAAGTTCTTCAGTTTTGAGACTTGGACTGGCTCTCCTCACTCCTCAACTTTCAGACAGCCCATCGTGGGACCTTGTGATTGTGTGAGTTAATACTTAATAAACTTCATTCATTCATTCATTCATTTGTTCATTTATATATGTAAATTAAGAATAATCAAATCTGAACTAGGATGAAATAGACAATCATAATAGTCCTACAAATATGAAAATTACATTTGTAATTAAAGATATTCACAAGCAAATCTCCATGACACAAGTGTTGTGTACACCACCAGATGGACTCCCAGAGCCAGAAAGTCTGAGTCAACCTTGTGACACTGAACCCTGTGGCCTGATTAACCAACCTTGTGACATTCTATCACTGTCCCTGCCTCAATCTTGTCACACAGGACCCCGTGACACCTCCCCCGCAGCCCAGCTTGCAAAAAACCGCCCTGAACCATAACTTTTTACTTCCTACCCCAAATCTACAAGACCAGCTCCTATCCCACAGCCCTCTGCTGACTCCCTTTTCAGGCTAAGCCCAACCACACCCAGGTGAATAAACAGCCTTGTTGCTCACACAAAGCCTGTTTAGGTGATCTCTTCATTCAGAGCACCTAACAACACACACACACACACACAAGACAAGTAGATATGAGGAAAACGGAGTAATATTAGTTGATCGTATCAATATCCTGTTTCAGATATAAAACTATAATTTCGTAAAATATCACAATTAAGGGAAGCTGAGGAACCCATACATTGTATCTCTCTGTTTTATTTCTTATTTACGTTTTTATTCTGTTTTATTTCTTACAACTACATGGGAATCTACAATTTTCTTAATAAAATTTTAATTTTAAAAAGTGGGTAAGAGACAGCAAATCTTTGCCTTTCAAAGGCCTGGTTTCTAATAGAGAAGATGGAATTGAAGGTAAATTCTTCTTCAAAGATCAGATAAAATGCCATCTTCTTTTGAAGCCACCCTTAAAGCTATCAAACAGAATTATTACTTCCTCTTCAGTACACCAAAAAGATCTTAATTATCTACAAACATCTTATAATAGCACTTAAGCTGTGGTGTAATTAATATATTTGCTTATAAATCAGAAAAAGAAATCTATGTGAATTTTTCAATGCAGACTTCCTGATTTAAAAACTGACTTTACTCTAACCAACTATATAACCTTGAACAAGTTTCTTAACCTAGTTAAGCCTCAGTTCTCTCACCTATGCACTGAGAATAATAAAAGTGCCTACCTCAGAGGCTTGCCATTAAGATAAAATAAGACAACTTATTTAAACTACCTAGATCACCATCCAGAATACACTAAGTTATGGGTTAAGTATTGTGAAAGGAGAATAAATCTTGGGACCCCAAACTCTTTAAGCCAAAGGGAAGTCAAGCTGGGAACTGGGTCACACAAAACTCCCTCCCCTTTTGGTTCCTAAATAAGATGGTTACAGGATGAAAGCTACACACCTCCCTCATATTTTACACACAAGGAAATTCCTAGTGAGCTCCAAGATCTTTACCCTAAAGTGTTTCTGTTAAAATTCAACATGGCAATGTAAATTAACAGCTTACCTTTACAGGTGCAGTCACCCTCTGCCTACCTGACACAAATTCGTATCTGATTGTTCCCCTGCCTCATTTTGTCTATGTTATGTTATATAAAAATGCAGATTCCATGCATCCACCCTCCCCCAATTTATCTATGTTATTTTAAGTAAAATTGCAGATTCACTGAGCCAGACAAAGGCATGAATGACTATTTTCTCTCTCCACACCACTTACCTGAAAGTTGTGTACTTCTCAATATCCTGCTATTTCCCCTTTACATTTGGAACCCTCTTTTGGACAAAGGTATGGACCTGTCTACCAGGCACACATCCTTCACTGGGGCAAATAAACCTCCTAAAACGATTGAGACTTAGCTGGTCGTGTTTTTCAATTGACAGTATATTTGATACTTAACTAAATTACAGGTATTTGTCTAAATTTAGTTATTGTTTTGTTTCACTATTTTTCTTAATGACCAGTGAAATAGTATATTATTATTTTCTTTTCCTAAAAAAACTTTGAGCATTTTATAATAAGAGATCATTTCATTCATTTATTGTAAGCCTAGAAGCCATTCACTGTAAATGGTATTCAATAAATATTTATATATTCACTTATAAATAAATGTTTATGTTTTATTTATATATTTATATCAGTTTTTAAAACTGCTTTATTGAGTAAAGTTTACATATAATAAATTGCACATATTTAAAATGTTTACTTTGATAAGTTTTAACATAAATATACTCTTGAACCAATTCCTGCAATCCAGATGGTGAACATATTCATAATCTCCAAAAGTTTCTGCATGCCCTAATGTAATCTTTTCCCTCTGAGCCTCCTGAATTCCTCATTCCCAAAAAATTCATCTGCTTTCTGTTACTCCAGATTAGTTAGCATTTCCTAAAATTTTAAATAAATGTAATTCTATAGTATGTACCTTTTTATGTCTTGTTTCTTTCACTTTGCATAATTGAGATACAACTAAGTTGTATGTATTGACAATTCATTCATTTTTACTGCTAAGTACTATCTTATTTAATGGGATATCAATTTTTTTATCCATTCACCTGTTAATGAACACTTACATTGTTTCCAGTTTTTGGTTATTTCATATAAAGTTGCCATGAATATTTATGTACAAGTCTTTATTTGGACATATGCTTTTGTTTGTCCCTGGTAATCCTTTAGAAATAGAATGGCTAGTTCAAATGCTAGGTATGTGTTCAACTTTTGAAGAAAAATTTTCAAACTGTTTTCTATAGTGTTGTATAAATTTTACATTTTCTCTAGAAGTGCAAGAAAGTAATACTTGTTCCACATCTCCACAAACATCTAGTATTGTCAGTCTTTTAAACATTCTAATAGGTGTATAGAAATATCTCACGGTGATTTTAATTTGCAGTTACATAATATCTAATGATGAAAATCTTTTTGCATGCTTATTTGCTACGTATATGCCTTCTTTGGTGAAGTGTCTATTCAAATATTGGTTCATATTTTTATTGGCTTATTATGGAGTTTTGAAATGCCAAGATAGATATACATTTATATATTCTGGATATAAGTCATTTATCAGATACAATTTGCAAATACTTTTTTCAGCCTATGCTTTGACTTTCATTTTCTTAACAGTGTCTTTCAAATGAGAGAATTTCTTAACTTTAATAAGGTAAAATTTATCAAATTTTTCTTTAATGGGCTATGCGGTTGGTGTTACATCAAAAAGAGATTCGCCTAACCCATTTCTCAACTTGTGACTGTTAATATTTTGTACTGGATAAATCTTTGCTGTGGGTAAGTGTGGTGGGCAGAGGAGACGGTGTGTCCATTTGTGCACTGTAGGTTATTTACTAGCACGCCTGCCCTCTACCCAGCAGATGACAGTAGCAACTCCTACCCCAGCTGTGACAAGCAAAAATGTCTGCAGATATTCAAATATCTTCTGGCATGGAGGAGAAAACTGCCCCTAGTAGAGAACCACTGGCCTAATTCAGTCATAAATATTATTCTGTGTCTCTTTTAGAGGTTTTATGATTTCAAGTTTTGCATTCAGGTCTATAATATAGTTTGATTAATTCTTGTAACATGATATAAGGTAGTGTTAAAGTTTGGTTTTTTTGCACATGGATATTCGATTTGTTCGAGAACAATTTGTTGAAAAAAATATTCTTTTCCACTGAATTGCTATGGAAAACCTGTTGATAAGTAACTGACTATATATGTGGTTGGTCTATGTCTGGAGTCTCTTTTCTGTTCCATTTATCTGTCTTGACACCACTATATACTGCCTTGGTTACTGAAGCATTATAGTGATTGTTGAAGCCAGGTACGGTAAGTTCTACAACTTATTTCTTTCTTTCCAAAGTTATTTTGACTACTTTTGTCATTTGCGCTTCCATACAAACTTTGGAAACAAGCTGTCAGTTTCTACATAAAGTGCCTGCTGGGATTATGATTGAGTTTACCTTGACTCTATAGATTTGAGAAATTTTACATCTTAACAATATTAAGTTTACCAATTTATAAATATTGTATATCATATTTATGGCTTCTTTAATTTCTCTAGCAATGTTTTATAATTTTCCTGCATGTGCTCTGTCAAATTTATCCTGCAATATCTTATATTTTTATATTGTTGTCAGTGCCAAAGATAGTGGCAGGAGACAGACAAATTCCTAGGCAGATAGAGGCGGGTCCCTGGTGAAACCTGACCTCCAAGCCAAAAACAGCCTAAAGTCTGAAAACCAAGCTGCTGGTTCCGGATGAAGTCCACAACCTGAGTGATAACTTCTATTCCTGTTTGCCTGCTCTTTCCTAATTCATTCTTTCTGAGTAATAATTTTTAACCAATCAAATGTTGCCTTTTCCATGCATCTCTACAGCCCACACCTCTCCCATTCTGGTTTTATAAAAACCCCAGACTCAGCCACCTGCGTTTGGGTTGGGGGAGTGGTGACCCTCCTTCAGGTAGGGTTTGTCCACTTCAGGTCCCCTCTCCACTGAGAGTTCCACCTCCCAAGTTCAAGCAATTCCCCTGCCTCAGCTTCCTGAGTAGCTGGGATTACAGGCACATGCCACCGCACTCGGCTATTTTTGTATTTTTAGTGGTGATGGGGTTTCACCATGTTGGTAAGGCTGGTCTTGAACTCCTGACCTCAGGCGATCCTCCCAAAGTTCTGGTATTACAGGCGTGAGCCACTGTGGCCAGCTTTGTCTGCTTTCTTAGTTGTTTCAGATAAGATGGTAATTCTGGTCAGTAATTCTCCATCTTGATCAAAGTACACAAATTTTAAATGTATGTAAAGTCAATCCTCATTATTCATGGATTTTCTATGTCTGAATTTACCGACTAAACTGTATTTGTAACCCTAAAATCAATACTTGGCGACATCTTTGCAGACATGCAAAGAATGGTGAAAATCTTTAGTCACCCAATGTCCATGTGCCCCATGGAGGTTAGATGAGGCTACCTCTGCCTTCCTGTTTCAGTTCTCATCCTGTAAACAAGTGTTCTTCTCATAGTCTATTTAGTGCCACATTTTCACATATTTGTGCTTTTTATTGATGACTTCACTGTTTAAAATGGCCCCCAAGCATAGTGCTGAAGTGCTGTCTGGTGTTCCAAGCACAAGAGGCTGTGATATCCTTTATGGAGAAAACACATGTGCTAGATAAGCTTCCTTCAGGCATGAGTTTTGCTGTTGTCTGTGAGTTGCATGTTAATGAATCAGCAATATATACCACATAAAGTGTCTTCACACAAACACATACATCAAAACAAGATTATATATCAATTTGTTGACAAAAATATTGTGACCAGAAACTTATGGAAGCCTAACCCTGTATTTGTCCTAGAAACAATTGTTCAGTATTTGTTAATTCAGTTTTTATGCTGACTTTATAGAATACAACTATAAGGAATAATGAGTGAGAATGGACTTTTAGTTCTGATGTAAAGTAGATAAACATCCAAGCTCTAACAAAGATTTTTCCCTGCTGTGTTCAGTCTGGTGAAGGGAAAAAATAATTCTGGTAGGTGTATGTAATAAGATAAAAATAAGTTACGTAGATGTAATTGTGTTACTGTAAAGGACTTGGCAAGGCTAGGTAGTTAGAACAGACCTAAAGGGTATTTAAAATTATTAACTTATTATCAGCATCCTTGTTTCCCCAAACAGAAGGACCCTGACAACTAGAGGATAAAACTAATTTTCATAGGCTTTTCTCTCAGGTTCTTTTGCCTGAATCACAAATCCCTTCACAGTTCATTCATTCAATAAACATTCACTCCACACGTACAATATGCCAGGCCTTGTGCTCCGATTTGAGGTTAGAAACTACAAAGACTGAGTCTTTATACTCCACCAGATCAGAATCAGCTGTGGAAGAACAGGTGAACAATATCAGCACAGTGTCACAGGTACTAGGAGACATGCATCCCAGAATGTTGCATAGTAGAAACACAGAGATCTCCCCAGTCAGCCTCCCAGAGGGAAGGGCAGTCCGTGGGGCATTTGGGAGGAAAAGAAAATTAAATAAGTTAAATAGTATCTCAAACGAATGACAGTTGGGAAAGCAGCATATTACAGACTCTGAGGAGACCCAGGAAGAGACAAAAGAGATGAGGGTAAGGAGGAAAGCCGGCAAGATCATGCAAAACCTTACGCGCCAAGCTAAGGAGTTTGAATTTCATTTTTGCAGGCAAGTAAGAGCCATGAAAAAGTTTTAAGTAGGAAAGAGATATGGACAGATTTATTCCATGAATGATCCTTCATTTCTGTATGGAAAATGAATTTGATGAGGAGCCATCCTGGAGACAAGAAGATGAGTAAGGAGGTTGTTGCAATAAACAAGTGAGGTAATAGTGGTCTGGACAAGAGAGTGCTGCTTCCAAAGTCTATTTCTTCACCAGTGCTTTAGCCATATCAAACCACCCACTGCAATCCATACAGATAATTTCTTTCCTGCCTTTATACCTTAGCATGCCATTTTTCTCTTGCCTGGACTTTTATTGACTGCCTTTGTCTGTTTGGAAAATGCCCATTCATCCTTCAGTGCACCTCTACTTTGAAACCTTCATATTTGCAAAAAGAATCTGCTTCTCCTTAATCTCTGTTTTCATAGCTTATCTCCACTATAATGCCCTTCAAAATTAATAAGTAACTGATCATTTATTTAAGATTTCAACTAGATTGAGATTCCCTTGAGAGCAAGGATTATGTCTTATACACCCTCCACTTCAATGAACACAGATTTTATTACATGTTGTAGATCAGGGGCTCTCAAATTTTAGAGTGCATCAGAATCTCCTGGGGAACTTGTTAAAATGCAGATGGGTATCCCTGGAGTTTCTAATTCAGTAGGTCTGAGATGCTAACCTGGGACTCTCATTTCTAACAAGTTCCCAAATAATGCTGATGCTGGCACTACTGGTCCAGGGACCACGCTTTGAAAAACTCCACCCTAGATGTCCAGACTGTGGACTCCCTAGGTCATGAAGCTTATTAACTCCACCATCTCATATGTTGTGATCTTCCACCATGTGTATGTGTCCCTGTGCATGTGTGTGAATGTGTGCATATGTGTGTAGAGAGGTTTAGCCTGGGTGCGTATGCTTTTCCCTTATTTTCTACAAATTTTTCAATGTTTCTATCCCTCAGAACAAAGATTCTTAGGCATAAATTATTATTGTGATAAGCGTAGTTTATTACACTTTAAAAGAGCCATTCCACGTACTTTCTGCCACATACCTATTTACACTCTGGCCACACAGACCACTTAGAGTCCCCTAGAGATTCCCACTCATGAGCAAGTATCCTAGAATTATAATTCTCCATTTTCTATATAAAACTAATCATACACCCCCCCAAAAAAAAAACAATTTTAGCCAAAACAATCAATTAAATTTATCACTCACTTAAAAAATCTAAATCTAAGATTTGCAAAGGTCAACACTCTAAAGGGAAGGAAATAGGCTGGCAAGAAGGAATGGGCTTTGAGCAATGCTCATAAATAACCAAGCATCATCTCAGTTTTATTTCTGTCCATATGAGCCGGTGCTGATTATTCCATTGCATCACCAAAACAGTTTTTCTCTATAAAATCCATTCCGTTTCATTTTCAGTTAGTTGTCAGACCTCCCTCGGGGTACATGTTCTACTCAGTTCATTTATTTTTGTGAAATTCTGCATCACATTTTCTTTTGTTTTCTTTGTAATCTCCTGATATCTTCACAGCTTCTCTACCAAAAGAAATAACAAAAAACTTAAACTAAAAAACAGAGGTAATTTACATGGTTCTTTGCTTTACTTGGATCCAATGATTGAGTGAGTCCCCGAGGCCCACCAATGTAAATATCAGGGGGGTTGTCATGCCCACTACTTTCATGAGTTCAAATATAATTTTTTAAATTTCTCGATTATGACAGGTTCCCTTTTATTTCTGAACTTTCCGTTGAACTTTGAAATGATTACAAAGTTAGCAATTATCTCAGAGTGATTTCTATTTATTATGGAGCCTAATTTCCCTGGGGCTTCTCTTGTAAAGCTATTTTCATAAATGTCCAAACTTCTTGTTTTTTCCAAATACTTCTAACATAAAATAATTATCCACAACACTTTACATTCTCTTAAAGACTTTTCAAATCTCATGAGAGAGAGAGAGAGAGAGAGAGAGAGAGTGTGTGTGTGTGTGTGTGTGTGTGTGTGTGTGTGTGTGTGTGTGTGTTGTGTAATAGGGTGAATATTGCAGGTTCCCTTTTGGGCTCTGAAGCAACTATGCCATATAGGCAGTTTTGTTCATCATCACTGTGAAGCTTCATTTCAGGAAGAAAATGAACATCTACAGATTTTTTTTTTACATGATGAGGGTTTGACACACTTATCTATTTCAAAACATACAGTACAGCTGTAAAACTTAAAGCTTTAAAATGTCACATAAAGGCAAAGTGATGCATCTGAGTCTATTTCAGAGTCAAATAGACCAAGATTTGAATCATAGTTCTGTCATTTAATAGCTATATAAGCCAAAACTTCTCTGAGACTTGGCTTTTCTAGAAATTAAGGTAAGATAGTAACAAATACTCTGAAGATAATTAAATGAGATAATGCATCCAAGCATTGGGCACATAGTAGATGCTGCAAAGGGCTGGTGCTCTCTTGCTATCCCTCTCTCTCTCTGTCTCTCTCACAAACTTGCACATACACATAGACTACATTTTTCAAACTTTATTTATATATTGTTTTACAGTTTTAACACCTTTTTACCATATTCATCTTTAACTCAAGTATGACATATTATATCAAATATTATAGCTATTATATACCTATCAAAAAGAATGAATTACTTCTTTTTGTGCATCTACTTCGTACAAGACATCAGGCTTTATTTAATGCTATGACAACCACATAGGAATTATTTCCCCATTTTTATTGAGGAATAAACTAAATTCCGGGAGGTAAGTTAACTCAGCCAAGAACACAGAGCTAGTAAGTGGGGGAGCTAGCCCAAAAACACATTCTCTGACCTCACTGTTAGAGCCAGCACATCATGTGGCATGATGAATATCATTCTCAGAGACATCTGGTTATGGTTTGTCTCTATATCACCACCCAAATCTCATCTTGTAGCTCCCATAATTCTCATGTGTTGTAGGAGGAACCTGGTGGGAGATAATTGAATCCTGAGGGAGGGTCTTTCCCATGCTATTCTCATGATGGTGAATAAGTCTCATAACATCTGATGGTTTTAAAAAGGGGAGTTTCCCTGCACAAGCTCTTTTTGCCTGTTGCCATCAATGTAAGATGTTACTTGCTCCTCCTTGCCTTCTGTCATGATTATGAGGCTTCCCCAGCCACATGGAACTGTAAGTTCAATTAACCCTCTTTCTTTTGTAAATTGTACAGTCTTGGATATGTCTTCGTCAGCAGCACGAAAGCAGACTGATACAGTAAATTGGTACCAGTAGAGTGGGGTGCTGCTGAAAAGATACCCGAAAATGTGTAAGCGACTTTGGAATTGGGTAACACGCAGAGATTGGAACAGTTTAGAGGGCTCACACAATAGAAAAATGTGGGAAAGTTTGGAACTCCCTAGAGACTTATTGAATGGCTTTGCCCAAAATGCTAATAATGATATGGACAATGAAACCTAGGCTGAAGTGGTTTCAGATGGAGATGAGAAACTTGTTGGGACCTAGAGCAAAGGTGATTCTTATGTTTTAGCAAAGAGACTGGTGGCATTTTGCTCCTGCCCTAGAGATTTGTGGAACTTTAAACTTGAGAGAGAAGATGCAGGGTATCTAGCAGAAAGAATTTCTAAGCAGCATAGCATTCAAGAAGTGACTTGTGTGCTGTTAAAGGCATTCCATTTTATAAGGGGAGAAGGGCATAAAAATATGGAAAATTTGCAGCTTGACAATGCAATGGAAAACAAAATCCCATTTTCTGAGGAGAAATATAAACCAGCTGCAGAAATTTGCATAAGTAACAAGGAGCTGAATGTTAATCCTCAAGACAATGAGGAAAATGTCTCCAGGACATATCAGAAATCTTCATGGCAACCCTTCCCACCACAGACCTGGGGATCTAGAAGAAAAAAATGGGTTTGTGGGTTGGGCCCAGGGTCCTGGTGCTATGTGTTCCAGCCACTGTAGCCACAGCTAAAAGAGGCCAAGGTACAGTTTGGGCTGTTGCTTCAGAGAGTGCAAGCCCCAAACTTTGACAGCTTCCATGTGGTATTGAGCCTGTGGGTGCATGGAAGTCAAGAATGGAGTTTTAGGAACCTCCACCTAGATTTCACAGGATATATGGAAACACCTGGATGTCCAGGCAGAAGTTTGCTGCAAGGGCAGGCCCTCATGAAGAACTTGTGCTAGGGCAGTACAGAAGTAAATTGTGGGGTCAGAGTCCCCACACAGAGTCCCTACTGGGATACCACCTAGTGGAGCTGTGAGAAGAGGGCCATTGTCCTCCAGACCCCAAAATGGTAGATTCACCAACAGCTTGCACCATGTACCTGGAAAAGCCACAGACACTCATTGCCAACCTGTGAAAGCAGCCAGGAGGAAGGCTATATCCTGCAAAGCCACAGGGGTGTAGCTGCCCAAGACCATGGGAACCTACCTCTTGCATCAGCATGACATGAATGTGAGACATGGAGCCAAAGGAAATCACTTTGGAGCTTTAAGATTTGATTGCCCTGCTGGATTTTGGACTTGCATGGGGCTTGCAGACCCTTTGTTTTGGCCAATTTCTTCCCTTTGGAATGGCTGTATTTACCCAATGCCTATTCCCACACTGTATCTAGAAAGTAACTAATTTGCTTTTGATTTTACAGGCTCATAGGCAGAAGAGATGTGCCTTGTGTTGGATGAGATTTTGCACTGTGGATTTTTTAGTTAATTCTGTAATGAGTTAAAACTTTGGGAGACTGTTGAAAAGCATGATTAGTTTTGAAATGTGGGGACATGAGATTTGGGAAGAACAAGGGGCAGAATTATATGGTTTGGCTGTGTCCCCACCCAAATCTCATCTTGAATTCCCATGTGTTGTGGAAGGAATCTGGTGAGAAGTAACTGAATCAAGGGGGCAGGTCTTTCCCTTGCTGTTCTCATGATAGTGAATAAGTCTCACAAGATCTGAAGGTTTTACAAAGGTGAGTTTCCCTGCACAAGCTCTCTCTTTGCCTGCTGCCATTGACTTAAGATGTGATTTCCTCCTCCTTGCCTTCCACCATGATTGTGAGGCTTCCCCAGGCATGTGGAACTATAAGCCCAATCAAATCTCTTTGTAAACTGCTCAGTTTGGGGTATGTCTTTATTAGCAGCATGAAAATCGACTAATATAGCTGGTCGGGTTTCAAATCTGGACTCTGACCTAGGTTAGTTGTGCTATTTGGGAAAATAACATAATTTAAATTTCCTCACTGAAAAAACACAGGAATAAAAATAGTGCTAAGCTCCCAGGGCTTTTTGAGGATTAAATACATTAATTCCTCTAAAGCCCTAAGCATGGTGGTATCTGGCACAGCACATAGTAAGAGCCTGATAAGTAACATCTATTAGCAATTTAACAAAGTGGAAAGGTAGGTCACATCTTCTGCAGATTAGAGTAAATGTGATTCTGACTTTTTAAAAAATCCTGTATTTTTACATGAAACACTTTTCTTGAGATTTCTGATCTCCTCTGCCCAGAGTAGAAAGATTAAGCTACCAAATGAGTGCCTGATTTCAGATCAGAAGTGAGGTGAGAACATCCAAAACATCATCCCTCCTCCCTACCATTTATTTCCCTGACATGGAGTGGGACTTATCTGGGAAATATACCAAAGGTAATGGCTAACCATAAAGGGTTTAAAACATAAAAATAAAAGAATAAGCTTTTAGGCCAGGTATGGTAGCTCATGCCTATAATCCAAACAGTATAGGGATTATATACAATCCCTCCCAAGGCCAAGGTAGGAGGATCCTTGAGGCCAAGAGTTCAAGACCAGCCTTGGCCACATAGTGATACTTTATCTACAAACAAAAACACATCAATTAGCCAGGCACAAAGGCACACTCCTGTAGGGGAGGTTGAAATAGGAGGATCCATTGAGTCCAGGAGTTCAAGGCTACAGTAAGCTATTATCATGCCATTGCACTCCAGCCCAGGCTACAGAGTGAGACCCTTACTCTAGGAAAAAAAAAAGAATAAGGTTTTCAGAATCCATTTTTAGACAGTGTTTCTTAACTGGAGGTGATTCTGCCTCCCCACTCCAAAGGATATTTGGTGATATCTGAAGACAGGTTTGGGTATCATGACTGGAGGGTCATCATGATACTGGCATTTAGGAAGCAGAGGGTAGGGATGCTGCCAAACATCAGGCAGTGCACAGAGTAGCTCCCATCACCACCACAAAAATGAATTATCTAGTCCAAATGTCAATAATGTCAAGACCAAGAAACCTTCATTTAAAAGACATGGGGAAAATGACATCATAGAGGAGCAAAGACTAAAGGAGGGGAAGAAAATAAGGTGGGTGTCACAGTCACACAGGAATCTAGGAACAAGGAACCAGGAATCTAGGAATGTAAATGATGAAATGTAAGAAGAAGGTAGATAAGAAAGAGGTAAACAGAATAGAACTAGCATAATTTCATGAGTGGTTTGCTGTCGTGGGTTAGGAAAAAAAAGATAATCTAAGAGGCTTTGGTGACTGAGGAAACAATTATTAAAAAATCATGAGCCCCATTTTAGTTATGCAATAGGAAATCAGTACAAAATTTAGGGGCTGAAAACAAGATCAATGTATTATTTCTCATGATTCTGTTTGTTGACCAAGTGGTTCTTCCGGTTTGCATGACATTGGCTAGGGCACTGCGATAGCTAGATGACACAAATGGTCTTATTCACATATCTAGCAGTTGGTACTAGCCACAAGTGCATAGCTCAGCTTTGACTACAGGCTAGGGGCTTCAGCTTTCCTGGAGGCAGGCATATCCACGTGACTAGTTGGGGTTTCTCAAAAAAATGGTGGCCAGGTTACAAGAAGGACAGGGAGATAAGACCAAAATGAAAGTATTTATCAAGACTCTGCTTGAATCAAACTTGTCAATTCCTACTAATCAAAGCTAATCCCATGTCAACCCCAGAGCCAACATGAGGCAGATTTATATAAGGAGTGCTGGAAGGGATGGCTTGTCAGGGGACACTAGTCTTCTGCAAGTCTCCCACAATCTCTAATATCTATTGTTTTCATCTCTGCTGAAGCACCCTGCACATTTCCCAGCAAGTATTTGCTTACATTACCATCTTCCATAGTAGACCATGCTTCTCAAGAGCCAGGACTGTGTTGTATTTATCAAGACTCCAACCACAGTACCAGGAACATAATAGGGATTATATTAATATTCAGTGAATGGTAGAAAATGACAGAAGAAAAGAAGAAATGGAAAGAGAGAAGAAGACAGACCAGGAATTTCAAATATTCATATGCGTTTTATTTCTGAAGTAGAACAAATAAATTATTTGGTTTCTAGTATCTTCATTTTCAAAAGATAAATCCCCAGTTTGTAGCTTTAAAAAAAATCTAAAGATTAAATACTAATATGCTTTGGCTCTGTGTCCCTACTCAAATTGCATGTTGAATTGTCATCTCAAGTGTTGGAGGTGGGGTCTGGTGGAAGGTAATTGATCACCATCCCCCTAGTGCTGTCTCATGATAGAGTTTTCAATCTCTCTCAATCTAGTGTTTAAAAGTGTGTAGCATTTCCCCTTTCACTCTCTCTTACCTGCCACTATGTGAAGACATGTTTGCTTCCTCTACCTTCTGCCATGATTGTAAGTGCTCTGAGGTCTCCCACTCAGGCTTCCTGTACAGCCTGCAGAACTGTGAGTCAATTAAACCTCTTTTCTTCATAAATTACCTAATCTCGGTTCTTTATAGCAGTGTGAGTGACTAATACAGAAATCAATACCAGAGAAGTGGGACATTGCTATAAAGGTATCTGAAAATGTGGAAGCAACTTTGAAACTGGGTAATGGACAGAGGTTAGACAGTTTGAAGGGCTCAGAAAACAACATGAGGGAAGGTTTGGAACTTCATAAAGACTTGTTGGATTGTTTTGACCAAAATACTGAGAGTGATATGGACAATGAAGTCCTGGATGAGAGGGTCTCAGATGGAGATGAGGAACACACTGGAAACTGGAATAAAGATCACTCTTGTTATGTTTTAGCAAAGTGACTGGCGACATTGTGCCCCTGCTCTAGAGATCTGTGGAACTTTAAACTTGAGAGAGACAATTTAGGGTATCTGGTAGAAGAAATTTCTAAGCACCAAAGCGTTCAAGATATGACCTGGCTCCTTCTAACAGCACACTCTCAATGCATGAACAAAAAGACTATCTGAAACTGGAACTTGTATTTAAAAGGCAAGCAGTAAAGTTACATATAACTTTACTCATATGTAAAATCTTGGAAAATTTACAGCCTGACTATGTGGGATAAAAGGAAAACTATTTTCCAAGGAGAAATTCAAGATAGCTGCAGAATTTTGCGTAAGTAAAGAGGAGCCAAATATCAACAGCTAAGACAATGGGGAAAATGCCTCCAACATATTTCAGAGACCTTCATAGCAGCCCCTCACATCACAGGCCTGGGATCCTATGTGGAAAAAAATTAGTTTTTTGGGCCAGGCCTATGGCCCTACTATTCTGAGCAGCCTTGAGACATGGTGCCCTGCATCCCACTGTTCCAGCTCTAGCCATAGCTAAAGTGGGCCAAGGTACAACCCAGGCCTTAGTGGCTTCCACAGGCTGTTGGGCCTGCAGGTGTGCAGAAGGCAAGAGCTGAGGTTGGGGAACCTCCTCCTAAGTTTCAGAAGATGTAAGAAAATGCCTGGATGTTCAGGCAGAAGTCTGCTGCAGAGGCAGAGCCCACACGGAGAACCTCTACCAGGTCAGTGCGGAGGGAAAACGTGGGGTTGGACATAGAGTTCCCCACTGGGGCACTGCCTAGTGGAGCTGTGAGAAGAGGGCTAATGTCCTCAAGACTCCTGAATGGTAGATCCACGGACAGCTTGTGCCATATGCCTAGAATGAGGGTAGTTTCTAATAATTTAGCACCATCCCCTAGTGCTATCTCGTGATACAGTTCTCACAAGTTTGGCTGTTAAAAGTATGTAGCACTTTCCACTTTGCTCTCTCTTTCCTGCCACCAATGTGAAGACGCACTTGCCTTCCCTTCACCATCCGTCATGATTGTAAGTTTTCTGAGACCTCATAAACATGCTTCCTGTATAGCCTGAAGATCTGTGGGTCAATTAAACCTCTTTTCTTCATAAATTGCCCAGTTCTTTACAGCAGTTTGAGAACAGTGTAATATAAATGCCAAGCTTTTTCAGATCAAAACAGGTTAACAAGCTGTGAGGCTTAGGGCATGCACATCCACTCCCATGATTAAAAGCTACTTCACTCAAAATACTAGTGTGGAAACATTGGCCCAAATGTGATTCAAACTACCAACCACCAAGAGCTGCTAGAGCCTGAGCACACACAGTCTCAGAGTGAGAGCCAAAAATGTCCTGCTTTGGGAAACATTTCTTCACAGAATAAATCTGGCTCCTGGCACTCACACTTTGTTGTCGGCCAAAGTCTGCCCATTGGGAAAACATTCGAAAGCTGTGTCAACAATGAATAAGATCTGAAGTTTTTGACTTATTATTTCAAACAAGGAAATCACTCAATACAACCCTCAGCCTCTTCTCTCTGCTTATTTTTTTCCTTGGAAAACTCAATCACCTTTCTCCTCCACAAAACAACTACTTTTTATATATTGTTAATGCCCAAATCTTCATCTCAAGCCCAGAAATCTCTTCTCTGCTATAGACCCATCCTATTCTATTCAATCCAGTGTTCTACAGTACATATTAATCTGGAAGACCCACAAGTATCTCAAATCAAATGAGTCTAAAACTCAATTCATCACACACACACACACACACACACACACACACACACACACATACACACACCATCCCAGACTAGCTTTTCCTTCTGTCGTACTTGTACAGCAGTATAACTATCTACCTAGACAACTAAACTAGAAAATCATTGAGGCCCGCTAAATTTCTGCCACACCACCCTACTCCTCACACAATTGGTAACTAAATACTAACATTTTCACATCCTAATTTAGTCCCCCTTTGTCTCTTGCCAAGGTTGTTTCAACAGCTTGACAACTGGTCTCCCTGCCTTTAATCTTTCCCTTCTCCATTTCTTCCTCTTTACTGCATCCAAAGTGATTCTTTAAAAACTAAAATCTATTCTGATGACTCTTTAAAATTTTAAATGGCTCTCTAGACACTGAAGCCTAAACTCCTTTAGCTTACACAGAGATCTCCAACTTCCAGGCTGTTGACTGGTGCCAGTCTGTGGCCTGTCACGAACTGGACCACACAGCAGGGGTTGAGCAGAGTATGGGTGAGCATTACCACCTGACCTCCACCTTCTGTCAGATTAGCAGCAGCATTAGAGTCTCATAGGAGCATGAACCCTATTGTGAACTGCATGTGTGAGGGATCTACACTGCATGCTCTTTATGAGAATCTAATGCCTGATGATCTGAGGTGGAACGGTTTCATCCCAAAACCATTCCTTCCTGTCTGTGGAAAAATTGTCTTCCACAAAACCAGTCCCTGGTACCAAAAGGTTGGGGACCACTGGCTCAGAAGGTTTCTTGGGATTGGTCTCTTCCTGCTTCAGCTGAACCTTGTACTTTACTCTGATCAGTCTCCTTTAAAAACCTTACACTGGTCCAGAGTTCCACGTATGTTTTAATTCACCTATGGGGAAGATGTTCCTCTCCTTATTTTGCTATCTGACTACTACTCATTCTTGAAGATTCAGTCTTAGGAGAAGACATCTTTACTGTCTCATATGTGTTTTACCTCGTGTCTGTCTTCCCCACTGTACATTCTTTGGGAGCAAAGATCCGTATCTCCAGAGACAATAAAGATCACTAGCTTTTCAGAAACAATATCATTGTTATGACACAGAACACTGCAGATGTGGAGTGAGCCATAGCTGCCAAAGTTAAACAAGTGGGAAAAGAACTCATCCTATGAAAGTCTTCTTTCCACACCTAAATGAAGCAGAAAAAGTCAAAACCAAAATCCCATCTGGCAGGATTTCATACAGTAGAGGTGACTCCATAAAATAGCCTCTTCCCTGAGGAAAGAAGATAGGATTTGCTCAGGGTTTGAAAATGTTTGTCATTTATCCTTTCATTAAGTCACCTTTTACATGGTTGATACATCATGCTTCCCCCAAACCCACATCAGTGTCACTGTCTCATAATGTTCTTATGTGTTATCATATGTTGCCAAGAAAAGAATTTCTCTGCCTTGCAACCATGGAGATTTTTTCATATCACCTACATGGAGGATTCACTACGCAGTACTTACTTCTACCTCTGTCTATGCATGGAAAACTCCTAGATTCCCTTCAAGATCCACTTCCAGGATGGACCATTAACTCTGAGATGCCTACTACATATTTTATAACTAATTTTTCCCTTCATTACACATACTCTCTAGATAATATTGCATGTATCTGTTTGTCTGCCTCTCTTCTGTATGAAACAATGAGTTCCTTAAGACTAAGAAGAGGGTCTTGTTTATCTTTGGATTTCCATTGCTTTATGTGGTCTCTAAACTATTGGCAACCCCAGTAAAGTGTGTTTGGATTAAACAATAAATAAATTTGTGCATAAATAATTTAATGAAGGAGTTAGAGGATTCCTGATACATGTAAATGTTGGAAGCTTGAGCCAAACAGGAACTATCAGAAGCAATAATACTTCTATAAGTATATTGTTGTGTTAAATTTATTCTCCTCTACAGAGAACTATTATTCTCTGTAGAATAATCAATTCTTATGATTAGGATTAAATCAGGACTCATTCCTTCCTTCAGGAGAGTGTTAAAAATAAAGAAAAACAAGAAAACTAAAACTAAGAATTCCCAACTTGGAATCTCCGTTCTGAAAGTAACTATGGTTATGACTAGGAGCAAATTACTAAACCTCTCAGGAGACTAATTTCCTCACTAGTAGGATTAATATGTGAGGTTTGGTATTCTCCAGGATTCTTTCCTGCTTTACACTTCTCTAAGTTCCTGATCCTACTGTTCTTTCCACCCACTGCTTTTCTCACCCACAAAGCTCACATGTCCCAGCCTCAGCACTCTGTCACCACGTTCCCGCACACACCTCCACTCATCCTCCCCACCTGTCTCTGCTCCATCTATTTGGGCGTATCTCAAATCTCACTCAACGCTGTCCACCAGCACCATGGATCCATGGTTTCTTTTGAAATCACCTCCTACTTCATGTCCAATAAGTCATCTTCTCACCCTCCTTCAAAAAGTTTCTCAAGCTATTTTCCTTCCAGAAACTCAGATTTATTCTGAATCACACTTGTACATGTGAAGGGATATGTGTGTATAACTTGTAATAACAGCCATCATCAGTACATTCTAATTCTTCAAAATTTTATCTGCATCTACAATCTCATTACTTTTCTCAATAATCCTATAATAGTTAATATTGTTAATTATAAATGTGCAGAAAACAAATTCAAGGCAATTAAGTGGCTTGCCCAGAATCACAGTTAGGTTGTGGGAGGGTCAGGATTCATTTCCAGGTTTCTGGGTTTTTTTACCGCCATTCTTCTCAGCATGTCTCTCACAACAGAAATTAATAGCAAACTGAGCATAAAATCTCTACATACAGTGAGTAGTAAATGGTGTTTAATCATTTTGATTAATTTGTAACAGTCCTTACTGTGTCAAGGTAAGTCCTATGTGAAGGACACATGAAGGTCTGACTGCTAAAACCTCTTTAAAGCAGGTGAAGGAGAAAAATGAACCCTCAACTTGCAAAGCAGGCTATTGAGGATACTTGAAGGTGATACCAGTAAAAAGCCATAAAGAACTCTCTGTTCTCATGGTACTAAAGGACAATCTTGCATTTCTGTGAATGTAAAATATTTTTGTATTTTTAGGTCTTTGAACATCTACATTATATACCTGGAAAACCCTTTCCCAGCTACCCCTTTTTTCTCTAGAAAATTTCTACTCACTCTTCAAGACTAAGATCAAGTTCAACTCCTCTACAGAGTCTTCCCTGAACAGCCTAGGCTGGGACCTGTGCCATTCCTTTGGGCTCTGTGGCTTCTTGTGCCTCCCTCTGTCATAACCCTATTGCCCTGGGCTGACTGTTTATTGTTAATGTCTTTCTTCCCACTAGACCTTGTGTTCCTTGACAGCAGGAGTGACTTCATGTTTATTTCTGTTTTCCCAGATGCTACCTAATTCTGGGACATATTAGTTGCTCAGGACATGTTTGTAAAAGAAGAAAATACTTTTGTAAGTAGATCCCACTTAAGAATTTTTTCCTCTTCGCAAATCCTATTCTAACTATAGAACTCTTTCAATCCCAAAAGACCAGAAGGAGTGTTACAGCTGGCATATCTGCATAATCAGAGGTCAGCACCTCCTCCAGTAATTCTAGGATTTCTAGTGTACTCTTTTGTATAACAGAAAATAGCAATATCAATAGCAAAAGATTTTGTTTAAAGACCAGCTATGAAATATGTATTAGGAGAAGTGTGAAATCACTGTCTAGTACAAAATGGTTTGGTATAGATTATGGAAAAGCATAAAACCCAGAAGTAAATGAGAGGATTTCAAGGGTTTAGCCAGGTAAAGTAGAAGATCCCAATAGGACCAAATCATAGACAAGCATCTTTCCAGCTGGTGTCTGAAAAAGAATGTTTTGTAGTTGGTAAAAAAGAATCCAAGACGGCCAAATAGGAACAGCTCTGGAGTGCAGTTCCCAGCAAAAATAATGCAGATGGTGAGTGATCACCACATTTGCAAATGGGTTTTTACTGCCCACAGACCAGGAGACTCCCAGGCTGAAAAGCGCCATGAGTTTCCAGCATTGCTGTTTCAGCTGGTGCCACAGGTCTCTGCACAAAAATTCACACAAATCTGGGTGGCCATTTCAGCTGGTGGCTGGAACACTGGGGATACAGAGCCACCCATTCAAATGAAAAAAAGGGAGCTGAAACAGGGAGCCAGGTGAGCTGGCTCAGCAGGTCCCACCCCTACAAAGACCAGCAATCTGAAATACTCTGGACTGAGAGTTTCGCAGCAAGTGCAGCTGGACCCAGGACGGTCCAGCTTGGTAGGGGGAAAGGCATCCGCCATTACTGAGGCAGTCCACCATTACCAAGGCAATCTGCCATTACTGAGACAGTCTGCCATTACTGAGGCAGTCTGCCATTACCAAGGCAATCCTCCATTACTGAGGCAGTCTGCCAATGCCGAGGCAGTCTGCTATTACTGAGGCACACCACCATTACAGAGACAGTTCTAACTATACCCCTGTAAAAAAAAAAAAAAAAAACTGCAAGGACGTTCACACAGCAGCTGGGCAGAGCCCACAGCAGCTCAGTAATGCCTCTGCTGGCAGACTGTGACTAGACTACCTCCTTGCTGGGCAGGGCATCCCTAAAAAAAGGCAGCAGCACATCAGGAACTTATAAATAAAGCCCCACCTTCCCAGGACAGAGCTTCTGGGAAAAAAGGCAGTTATGAGTTCTGCTGCAGCAGACTTAAACATACATGCCCAGCAGCTCTGAACAGAACAATGGAGCTCCCAGCTCAGTACTTGAGCTCCTATAAGGGTCAGACTGTCTCCTCGAGCAGCTCTCTAAACCCCGTATATCCAAAGAGACACCTCATAAATGAGAGCTCAGGCTGACATCTGGCAGGTAACCTTCTGGTACAAAGATAACAGAAGAGGAAACCATCAGCAAACCTTACTGTTCTGCAGATGCTGCAGGTGATCCTCAGGCAAGCAGGGTCTGGAGTGGACCTCCAGCAGTCCCACAGCAGAGGAGCCTGTTAGAAGGAAAAATTAAAAACAGAAAGAAATAACTTCAACATCAACAAAAAGGAAGTCCACTCAGAGACCCCATCCAAAAGTCACCAACTACAAAGGTCACAGGTAGATAAATCCACAAAGATGGGAAGAAACCAGTGCAAAAAGGATGAAAACACCAAAAACCAGAATGCCTCTCATCCTCCAAGGGATCACAACTCCTCACCAGCAAGGGAACAAAGCTGGGTGGAGAATGAGTCTAATGAACTGACAGAAACAGGCTTCAGAAAGTGGGTAATAACAAACTTCTCTGCATTAAAAGAACATGTTCTAACCCAACTCAAGGAAACTAAGAACCCTGAAAAAAGGACAGATGAAATGTTGATGAGAAGAAACAGCTTAGAGAATAATGATTTCATAGAGTGGAAAAACACAACATAAGAACTTCACGAAGCACACACAAGTTTCAATAGCCAAATCGATCATGCAGAAGAAATGTTATTCGATTAGGAAAGGAGGAAGTCAAATTGTCTCTATTTGCAGATGACATGATTGTATATCTGGAAGACCCCATTGTCTCAGCCCAAAATCTTCTCAAACTGATAAGCAACTTCAGCAAAGCCACAGGATACAAAATAAATGTGCAAAAATTGCAAGCATTCCTATATACCAATAACAGACAAACAGAGAGCCAAATCAAGAGTGAACACCCATTCGCAATTGCTACAAAGAGAATAAAATACCTAGGAATACAACTAACAAAGGATGTAAAGGACCACTTCAAGGAGAACTACAAACCACTGCTCAACGAAATAAAAGAGGACACAAATAGATGGAGAAACATTCCATGCTGATGGTTAGGAAGAATCAATATCGTGAAAATGGTGATACTGCCCAAAGTAATCTATAGATTCAATGCTATCCCCATCAAGCTACCAATGGCCTTCTTCACAGAACTGGAAAAAAAAAACACTTTAAACTTCATATGGAATCACAAGAGACCTCGCATAGCCAAGACAATCCTAAGCAAAAAGAACAAAGCTGGAGGCATCACACTGCCAGATGTCAAACTATACTACAAGGCTACAGTAATCAAAACGGGATGGTACTAGTACCAAAACAGAGACATAGACCAATGGAACAGAACAGAGACCCCTGCGACCACACATCTACAACCATCTGATTTTTGACAAACCCAGCAAAAACAAGAAATGGGGAAAGGACTCCATGTTTAATAAATGGTGTTGGGAAAACTGGCTAGCAATGTGCAGAGAGCAGAAACTGGACCCCTACCTGTCCACCTTACACTAAAATTAACTCCAGATGGATCAAAGATTTAAACATAAAACCTAACACCATAACAGCACTAGAAAAAAATGTATGCAAAACAATCCAGGACATAGGCATAGGCAAGGACTTTATGACCAAAACACCAAAAGCAATGGCAATAAAAGCGAGGATAGACAAATGGGATCTAATTAAACTCCAGAGCTTCTGTATAGCAAAAGAAACCATCATTAGAGTGAATTGGCAACCAACAGAATGGGAAAAAATTTTTGCAATCTACCCATCTGACAAAAGGCTAATATCCAGAATCTACAAAGAACTAAAGCAGATATGCAAGAAAAAACAAACAAACCCATTCAAAAGTGGGCGAAGGATATGAACAGACACATTTCAAAAGAGGACATATATGAGGTCAACAAACATATGAAAAAATGCTCATCATCACTGGTCATTAGAGAAATGCTAATCAAAACCATGCTGAGATATCATCTCAAGCCAGTTAGAATGGCGATCATTAAAAAATCTGGAGACAGCAGATGCTGGAGAGGATGTGGAGAAATAGGAACAGTCTTACACAGTTGGTGGGAGTGTAAATTAGTTGAACCATTGTGGAAGACAGTGTGGTGATTTCTCAAGGATCTAGAAATAGAAATTCCATTTGACCCAGCAATCCCAATATTGGGTATACAGGTATTGATCAACTTACCACCTATGCAACTTACGACCATTCGACTTTACAACCACAATCGCTAGCCACAACTGCTCCGCATCTGGCAGCACAAACATTGCCCAGCTGGACATACGACAGTGCGGATCAGCTACTGGCAGCACTACCATCACCACGTGCACCATTTCAACTGTAAATATAGCCTACTCAACTTACAACCAAATCGTGTTACGACTGGTCCATGGTTCCGACCATGGTCGTAAGTCGAGCACTAGCTGTATATCCAAAAAACTATAAATTGTTCTAGTACAAAGACACATGCACATGTATGTTCATTGCAGCCCTGTGTACAATAGCAAAGACCTGGAACCTACCCAAATGTCCATCAATTATAGACTGGACAAAGAAAATGTGGTAAATATACACCATGAAATACTACATAGCCATAAAAAATGATGAGTTGGTGTCACTTGTAGGGACTTGGATGAATCTGAAAACCATCATTCTCAGCAAACTGACCCAAGAACAGAAACCCAAGCACCGTATGTTCTCATGCATAGGTGGGTGTTGAACAACAAGAACACGTGGACTCAGGGAGAGGAGCATCACACACAGGGGACAGTTGTGGGGAGTAGGGGAGAGACAATGGGGGTGGGGACAGAGGGGAGTGGGGAGGGAGGGGAGGTTGGGGAGGGATAACATGGGGAGAAATGCCAGATATAGTATGCACCTAAAGTAAAATAAATAAATCTTTTTTAAAAAAGGAAAAATGATGGAATAATTGAAAGCAAATTTATAATTAATTGGTAGAAGCCTGTGAATTGTGCCCAAACCCAACTATTCCAAGACTGACCTTAAAGGTTATTCAAGGACACATGATTAGAAACAAAATTAATTGGTCACTTTTGGA
>NW_016107316.1:6482171-6484553 GCF_001604975.1 Cebus imitator
AAAAAAAAAAAAAAAAGCAGGAGCTGCAATCCTATTCTCTGATAAAATGGACTTTAAACCAACAAAGATCAAAAGAGACAATGAAGGGCATTACATAATGGTAAAATGATCGATGCAACAAGAAGAGCTAACAATCCTAAATATATATGCACCCAATACAGGAGCACCCAGAAACATAAAGCAAGTTCTTAACGACCTACAAAGAGACTTAGGCTATCACACAATAATAGCATGAGACTTTAACACTCCACTGTCAATATTAGACAGCTCAACAAGACAAAAAATTAACAAGGATATCCAGGATTTGAACTCAGATATGGACGAAGCAAACCTAGTAGACATTTACAGAATTATCCACCCCAAATCCACAGAATATACATTATTCTCAGCACCACATCACACCTAGTCTAAAACTGACCACACAATTGGAAGTAAATCACTCCTCAGCAAATGCAAAAAAAAAACCCAGAAATCATAAAAACACTCTTCTCAGACCACAGTGCAATCAAATAAGAACTCAGGATTAAGAAACTAGCTCAGAACCACACAACTTCATGGAAACTGAACAACTGGCTCTTAAATATGGACTGGATAAGCAATGAAATGAAGGCAGTAATAAAGATGTCCTTCGAAACCAACAAGAATGAATACACAACATACCAGAATCTCTGGGACACATTTAAAGCAGTGTCTAGAGGGAAATTTATAGCAATAAATGGACACATAAGAAGCTAGGAAAGATGTAAAATCAACAACCTATCATCAAAATTGGAAGAGCTAGAGGAGCAAGATCAAAAAATCTCAAAAGCTAGCAGAAGACAAGAAATAACTAAGATCAGAGCAGAACTGAAGGAGATAGACAAAAAAAAAATCCTTCAAAAAATCAATAAATCCAGAAGCTCGTTTTTTGAAATGATCAGCAAAATAGACCACTAGCCAGATTAATAAAAAAGAAAAGAGAGAAGAATCAAATAGATGCAATAAAAATGATAAAGGGGATATCACCACAGATTCCACAGAAATACAAACTACCATTAGAGATTACTACAACTCTATGCACATAAACCAATAAATTTGTAAGAAATAGATAAATTCCTGGACACTTGCACTCTTGCAAGCCTAAACCAGGAAGTTGAAACCCTGAATAGACCAATAACAAGGGCTGAAGTTGAGGAAGCAATTAATAGCCTATCAACCAAAAAAAATCCAGGTCCAGATGGGTTCACAGCCAAATTCTACAAGATGTGCAAAGAGGAGCTGGTACCATTCCTTCTGAAACTATTCCAAACAATCCAAAAAGAAGGAATCCTTCCCAAATCATTTTATGAGATCAACATCATCCTGACACCAAAACCCAGCAAAGACTCAACAAAAAAAGAAAACTTCAAGCCAATATCTATAATGAACATAGTTGCAAAAATCTTCAATAAAATACTGGCAAACTGATTGCAACAGCACATCAAAAATCTTGTCCATCATAATCAAGTAGGCTTCGTCCCGGAGATGCAAGGCTGGTTCAACATACACAAGGCTATAAATGTAATCCACCGCATAAACAGAACCAAAGACAAAAACCACATGATTATCTCAATAGATGCAAAGGCCTTTGACAAAATTCAACAGCCTTTTATGCTAAAAACTCTCAATAAACTAGATATCAATGGAACATCTCTCAGAATAATAAAAGTTATTTATGACAAACCCACAGTCAATATCATACTGAATGCGCATAACTGGAAGCATTCCCTTTGAAATCTGGCAGTAGACAAGGATGCCCTCTCTCACCACTCCTATTCAATATAGTATTGAAAGATCTAGCCAGAGCAAACAGGCAAGAAAAAGAAATAAAGGGCATTCAATTAGGAAAGGAGGAAGTCAAACTGTCTCTCCCTGCAGACGACAGGATTGCATAATTAGAAGACCCCATCATCTCAGCCCAAAATCTCCTTAAACTGATAAGCAACCTCAGCAAAGTCTCCGGATACAAAATCAATGCTCAGAAATCACAAGCATTCCTATACACCAATAACACACTAAAAGAGAGTCAAATCAAGAGTGAACTCCCATTCATAATTGCTACAAAGAGAATTAAATTCCTAGGAATACAACAAACAATGGATATAAAGGACCTCTTCAAGGAGAACTACAAACCACTGCTCAAGGAAATAAAAGAGGATACAACCAGATCAAAAAACATTCCATGCTCATGGTTAGGAAGAATCAATATTGTGATAATGGCCATACTGTCCAAAGTACTTTATAGATTCAATGCTATTCCCATCAAGCTACCTATGACCCTCTTCACAGAACTTGAAAAAAAAAACACTTTAAAGTTCATATGGAACCAAAAGAAAGCCTGCATAGCCAAGACAATTCTAAGAA
>NW_016107316.1:6484568-6493694 GCF_001604975.1 Cebus imitator
AAAAAAAAAAAAAAAAACAAAAACAAAGCTGAGGGCATCACACTACCTAATTTCAGACTATACTACAAAGCTACAGTAATTAAAACAGCATGGTATTGGTACCAAAACAGAGATATAGACCAATGGAACAGAACAGAGGCCTCAGAGGCAATGCCATACAACTACAACCATCTGATCTTTGACAAATCTGACAAAAACAAGCAATGGGGAAAGGTTACCCTGTTTAATAAATGCTGTTGGATAACTGGCTAGCCATGTGCAGAAAGCAGGAACTGGACCCCTTCCTGACACCTCACACTCAAATTAACTCCAGATGGATTAAAGACTTAAACAAAAGACCTAACACCATAAAAACCTTAGAAGAAAATCTAGGCAAAATCATTCAGGACACAGGCATAGGAAAGGACTTCATGAGTAAAACACCAAAAGCCTTGGCAACAAAAGCCAAAATAGACAAATGGGACCTAATTAAGCTCCAGAGCTTCTGTACAGCAAAAGAAACAATCATTAGAATGAACCAGCAACGAACAGAATGAGAAAAAAATTTTGCAATCTGCCCATCTGACAAAGGGCTAACATCCGGAATCTACCAATAACTAAAATAGACTTACAAGAAAAAAAATACATATATCCAAAAGTGGACGAAGGACATAAACAGACACTTTTCAAAAGAAGACATATATGAGGCCAACAAATAAATGAAAAAATTATCATCACTGGTCATTAGAGAAATGCAAATCAAACCACATTGAGATACCATCTCACTCCGGTTAGAATGGCAATCATTTAAAAATCTGGAGACAACAGATGGTGGAGAGGATGTGGAGAAATGGGAACACTTTTACATTGTTGGTGGGAGTGTAAACTAGTTAAACCATTGTGGAAGACAGTGTGGTGATTCCTCAAAGACCTAGAAATAGAAATTCCATTTGGCCCAGCAATCTCATTACTTGGTATATATCCAAAGGATTATAAATCGTTCCATTATAAAGACACATGCACACATATGTTCATTGAGACACTGTTTACAATAGCAAAGACTTCAAACTAACCCAAATGCATATCAGTGATAGACTGGACAAGGAAAATATGGCACATATACACCATGGAATACTATGCAGCCATAAAAACTATGAGTTCGTGTCCTTTGTAGAGACATGGATAATTCTGGAAACTGTCATTCACAGCAAACTGACACAAGAACAGAAAATCAAACACTGCATGTTCTCACTTATAGGTGGACGTTGAACAATGAGAACATATGGACACAGGGAGGGGAGCATCACATATTGGGGTCTGTTGGGTGGGGGTAGGGGAGGGACAGCGGGGGTAGGGAGGTTAGGGAGGGATAACATGGGAGAAATGCCAGATATAGGTGATGGGGGGATGGAGGCAGCAAACCACATTGCCACACATATACCTATACAATAATCCTGCATGATCTGCACATGTTCCCCAGAACCTAAAGTGCAATATATATATATATGAATGTTTAATAGTTAATAGTACATCAAGTTCAAAAGGTTCTACACAGCAAAAAATACAATCAACAAAGTGGAGAGACAACCCACAGAATTGGAGAAAATAGTTGCAAACTATCCATCTCACAAGAAATTAATAACCAAAATATATAAGGAGCTCAAACAACTCTATAGGAAAAAAATCTAATAATGCAATCAAAAAATGGGCAAAAGATTTGAATAGACATTTCTCAAAAGAAGAATACAAATGGAAAGCAGGTATATGAAAAAGTACTCAACATCACTAATCATCAGAGAAATGCAAATCAAAACTACAAAGAGATATCCTTTCTCCACAACTAAAATAGCTTATAGCCAAAGACAGGTAATAGCAAATGCTGGCGAGGATGTGGAGAAAAGGGAACCCTCATACTATTGGTGGGAATGTGAATCAGTACAACCACTATTGGAGGTTCCTCAAGAAACTAAATATTGAGCTACTATATGATCTAGCCATCCCACTGATGAGTGTATACCCAAAAGAAAGGAAATGAGTATACTGAAGAGATATCTGCACTCCCATGTTTGTTGCAGCACTGTTTACAATAGCTAAGATTTGAAAGCAATGTGTGTTCAACAACAAATGAATGGATAAAGAAAATGTGGTACATATATCCAATGGAGAACTATTCAGCCATAAAAAAGAATGAGACCCAATCATTTGCAACAACACGGATGGAACTGAAATCAGCCAGACACAGAAAGCCAAACATCACATGCTGTCACTTATTTGTGGGCTCTAAAAATCAAAACAATTGAACTCATGGTCATAGAGAGTACAAGGATGGTAACCAGAGGCTGGAAAGTGTAGCAGAGGGGATAGGAGGGAGGTGGGGATGATTAACAGGTATAAAAATAAAGAATGAACAAGTTATACTATTCAATAGCACCACATGGTGACTACAGTCAATAATAATTTAACTGTACACTTTAAAATAGTTTAAAGAATATAAATTCCTCAATGTGAGAAACCATTCAGGAACTTTTAGGAAGAAAGACATGGAAGGAGTAGACATAGCAGTGTCAGTCACTCTCTTGAGAGTGAATCGGCAGCTCTTTTAGGGTGGAGCCTGAACAGTCAGCCCCCATCAGGAGGGTCACCTCACCACTTACAGCAGTGCTCTTTGGGCACAAGTGGCCAGGCTAGGTTCGCACGTAAGCAGCTTCTGTGAGGCCTGCAACAGAGACTCTTAAAAACCACTTAGGACTGCTCTATATAGTAGGTGGCTTGGTTGTCAGAAGCAAACCATGCAGCACTAAAGGGGCCTAGTTATTTTCACAGGATGGAAGGCAGCTCTCATTTCTCTTTTCCGAGGTCTGCCATGTGATGCTGATGATCTTCATGCCTGACTTCAATCTCTTGAGTACTTGATGCTGATGTCCACCCTGTTCGCTCTGGATTTGGTGTTATCACTCTTCTCAGCTGAGGAGTGCCTCACCTTGCCTAGCTTGCCTCCTTCCAACCCTAGCTTTGAGATTTATTGAATCTCAAATCAAAATATTGATCAATATTTTGATTTGAGATTTTCCCTGGCATAGAACTCAGCCCTGACTCTGGCCAGATCCCTCTTTCCAGATCCTTCCACAGAAAGAGGATTCAGTCTTAACACAGCCAACAAGATAACTTTACTTAACAGAAAGCAATCAGTGGTAGCAAAAGGTCTGCACTCTGTCTGATTATAAACATCCAAATGACATGCAAAAATGTTATTAATGCTATGCTATCATCCAATATGGTAAGCATGTTGAAATGTTGTATAAGAACTCTCACCAAATAACTGGGTAGGTAGTATTTGTGTCATTGAAATACAAGGACAAACTGGGTCATCTGTCAGTTGAAAATTTGTCCTCTATGTTTTCTTGTTTATACTATTGCCAGAGGAACTATCAACATGCCAGGCTTTGGTATTTCACCAGGAAATGGCTTCAGTTATCAATTTTTTTCCCAGAAAAATTTATTCCCAAGTGATGTCACCAAAATTCCAATGTTCTATAGTTATGGTACTGCAGAGCCAAAAGGAAGCTGAAGGCCATTGACATGCCAGACTCTCAGCTTTCTTCAAGGACTCTTCTGAAAGTCTGATACATGGTATAGAATTTCATGCTAGAAAACTTCATATGCCCAACATCTGACATATGGTTTTTGTACACATTTCAGGCCTTCAAATGTCATGAACTCCAAGCAGGTAGATCTAATCTAATGGAACCCACCATCTTATTTATAAATGAAGACAGCAAGACTCATGACAGAGGTGACTTGGCCAAAATGGTACTTGCTTGTCTCTCTGTCTACTTTCTTCCCATCACATGGTGTGACCTCCCAGTGAAAACTCCCACAGGGCAAGCAACTTGAACAGGCAATGGAAATTTTAAGGATAAAACCCGTTATGAACATAAGATTTAGTTTGATATAATTATATATCATACCTAAAGTAAATCAGTAAATTAGGCTACCATAATAACATAACAATTATTGAAAATACTGTGCACCAGACAATCTGCTAAATGTATTCCTTCACTTACTCCTTATCACTTCCCTAAGCTTGGTAAAGGCATGAAGCTTTTCTTCTAGAGAGGGATCAAATGACTTTCTAAGCAGTGACAGACCCGGGGTTTGAACCCAAAGTCTAGTAGCAGCATCTGAGCCTTCAACTGTTACATATACTGTTCTGGCACAAGCTGAATTAGCAAAACAAACATAAATTTTAGATTTTTTTAACAAAATATACTTTTATTCCTGTCAAGACCCTGCAGGGACTCAATTTAAGCAAAGTGTGTTTTCCAGTGTGCACTAACGAGTAGCTAAGAATGGTTTGCAATTAGCCAATCCATTTTTTTGTACCTAAATCCACGCTCTGTAAGTGTTCAAAATGCCTGAAAGTGTTCTCTGAAGCATTTTAAGCATTCCTCTTCATGATCTTGTTTACACAATTCATTTGTAAAACTTAAAAGGAAATTGTTTAACTTGACTGAAGTTTTCATTTCTCCAATACTTGTAGCTAAATTAATAAGAATCATGGCAGGCTTTTATAAAGCAGAAAAAAAAGAAAAAACAAAACCAAAAAAAAACAAAAAAAAAACTCTTAGGGATTATTTAGTTGATCTACTCATTTTATATTGAGAAAACAGAACCTAGATACATTATAAGTAATTTTTTATGAAGTTCACATAGAAAATTGCTGGAAAGGGCAGAACTAAAACACAGATCTGCTTTTCCATAGCAGCCCAGGGTCCTATCCCATGTCCCATTACAACGCTCTGAGGTTTTACATTTTTCCAAATGATTCCTTCATTCTTTCTAAATGAAAAGCAAACTCAAGTGACATTATAACTTTTAAAAAGGGTTGAAATTGCAGCAGACTTGATGATACATTTACTGGCATTAAAAAGTTGCGTTTTTTTTTCTAATAAATGCATGTTTCTTCTTAAAGCTTAGTTGCCATATCAACCACCTTTCCTTGTAGTTTAAAAGGGGAATTTCAAAGCATATCTTAAATAAAATTTTAAAACAACAAAAATGGGGTCCGTTGCGGGGGACTAGGGGAGGGGCAGCAGGGGTAGGGAGGTTGGGGAGGGATAACATCAGGAGAAATGCCAGATATAGGTGACAGGGGGATGGAGGCAGCAAACCACATTGCCATGTATGTACCTATGCAACAATCCTGCATGTTCTGCACATGTACCCCAGAACCTAAAGTGCAATAAAATATGTATATATATAAAAGAAAGAAAAAAAATGTAAACATTTGCCAGCATATCATAAAATCTTTCCATGGAAGTTTCAAAATGAGAACCAGAACAGAAGAAAACCAAACCACTCTGAGGCACTGTCTCCTGATACTTTGCCCAACCTGCCCTAAACTTGAACCACCTTGATGTCTAGGGCTAATCAATATCAAGCAGGGTAGGAGAAAAGGTCACTGCCCAGGTCCAGAGGGCCGCGCCAGACACATTGCAAGCAGCATCTCATTCCACTCTCAGCACTTGTCATCCCCACCTCTCAGGTGATCACACTGAGTCTCGGAGCCTAGAAAACGTGCCCAAATTTCACATCTAGTAATAAGAGGTAGAACTGAAATTTGAGCCCAGATTTGTTCATTTCAGATTGTATGCAACAAAATATTACCTAGGTTTCACAGGTAATTTTCTGCCTTCAAGGAGGTTACAATTGATTGAGAAGGAAAGAAAAAGAAATGTAAATCTAAGTATCAGAACAAGTACAAATATATAAGCAGATTAACTAAAAGGCAAATAAAATTACAATGCTATTAAGAGGTAGGTTTTACCTCTTCAATACCAGCACATAACATTAAGTGTAAAACATAGAAGGAGTCCAGTAAATATTTGTAGGAGGCAGAAGGAAGGGGAAAGAACGGGAGGGGAAGGGAGGACAGGAAAGGGGAAGGGAGGGGAGGGGACACTCAAAACCAAGAAATCACCTTTGTTATTCAAATATTGTACTTAGAAAAGCAACAAGGGCATCAGCAGCAGCTTGCTAGAAATGCAGATTCTCAGGCCCACTCCAGCCCTGAGTCAGAATCTGCATTCTAAGGAATCCTCCAGGCGAAGAGCATACACATGAAAGTCAGCAGAAGTATTGGAACAGCAAACATCACTGGAATCCAAACAGGGGGAAAGCAGTGGGAGCTAGACTGATCAGAAATTGTGACTTGGAGGTAGCAGAACCTGAGTTCATCTTCTATGAGATTATGGGTAGAACTCCTAGGAGGAGATGTTTAGAATTCTTCCGGGCAGTCAGGACAAAGCAAAATGTATAAGAAAGAGCAGACACGCAGGAAGTGAAGCGGTGCAGGAGCAGTTTGATGTCTGGAGCAAAACCATTCTTCCCAAGGTGAGGGGTACCTGGAGAAGAATGCTTGAGATTTTCCTTTGTGTTCTTTCTGTGCTCTAGGTTCATGTATTTCACATAAAGTAGTTTAATTTACAGAAAGAAAGAAAATTGTCAAAATCAGTAGATACATTTGGCATCTGGAAAAGATGGGTGCTTGTTGGTGGAGGGAGGGTGGCAGGCAGCTGGAATCTCCTAACTCATCTGTGCTGATTCTGCCACCTGAGATCTAGCTATTGAACAAGGAACATCAATACGCTTCATGATGCAGTGAGCTGGGCAGACCCACATTAGGGCTCTGGCTACTTGCAGATGCAACTCACTTGGTAAAGCTCTATTCCTCTTGGAATGGAATTTTACAGGTTCTCCTGGCATGAAAAGGTTCTGAGTGCACTATCAATCTGGTGAACATAGTTGTTATCCATATAAAGTAGGCAGCATATGGCCATTGGTTCACTGATGGTTAACTTGCCCCAGTGCCCTTCTCTAGACAGAAAATTCCACCAGAAGGAAGCTGATTCCCTGTGGCCCCAGTAATTTGCTATAATCATTAACTGAATGCTAATCATCCAGAATACAAATGGCATATGGCCTTAGAAATGAGCCTTGTCTCTCGGAATCTAGGGCAATCCATTCGTTCATGCAGCAGATCTTTACTGGGTGTTAACCTCATGTCAGGGCTTTTGCAACTATTGTGGATTTGGGCATGAAAAAAATGGTCCCTGAATTCAAGCAACTTATAATATACCTTGCAGATACCTAGACAATTAAAACTCTCTGAGAAATTTGCTAAATGGGGCGAAAGGCAGCGTTTAGAGGAGTTTAGATGAAAGAAACCCCTAGTCATCTCAGAAAACTTAATGAGGCTGCATAAATAAGGCAGGAACTAGGCTGACCGTCAGTAGACATTTGCCAGGTAGACACATTACATTAAAGGACAGGGGTGTTCAAGGTTGGAAAAAGCAATTTGCACAAAATCAGGGAGATACAAGTTGACAGGAAGAGTTGGGGGCTACAGAGGTTATGGATAATAATACAGATTTTTTTAATCCAATAGTCCAGGATTCAAATAAGTTTTGCAATTAGTGTCCATAGACCATAAGTACTGTGTGAAGTAATAAATGTTTGTTGTTTCAAGAGGCTAAATGAGGAGAGTGCAATTTGTTACACAGCAATGGTAACTAATACACTGTGAACTAATGAGAAACAAGTTCCAGGGCTTCTCACTGACACTAACTTTTTCTAAAGTTCAAAGGGGCAAGGAGGAGCTAGCAATGTGTTCACATGGTCACAAGTCTTTGTAACTATGTAAAATTAAAATATTGGATTTTATGATATTTAAGGTATTTGATAGCATCTTAAAATTTATAATTAGTTGTGATTTTTCTATTTATTCTGAATAAACATTGACTTTTATAACAAAATAAATATCTAAGTAAATAAGTAAATATACACATACCCACATAAGACACTGTATTTAATGGTATGTGGTATGTGTGATGCTATTTAGTAGAAGGGATGTGAGATACTATATATGGATTTGAACAAATTTTGTTCATGAATGTGGATAAATCCCAAACCATGCCAATCTCTCCTCTTGCATCTGTCTTTCTGTCCCTTTCTGGTGACAGCTCCATGCAGAACTCTGCCCCTCACCATTTCCTTCCAGGAATCCAAGCTTGCCAAATACTGTGATGTTTTAGTGTATAAGAGAGGCTGACTGAGTCATGAGGAAGAGATCACTTCACGCCCCTGTAGGGGATTCCCTTGCAGTCCAGCTGGCCTTATCACAAAGCACTGCCCCTTATCATTGACCCCACCCTGAACCTCCAGTCCCAAAGTGAGGCCTTTGCTGTCACTCACAGGCCCTAGGAGAAAGTTTGGTTTAGCCCCTGCCTCTGACTGCTGTTCTCATGGAGACGTCTCCTGGAATTCCAGAGAACATATTCCAAGTCCTTGTATAGCTATGCTGGCATATCCAGAGCATCCCCTTAAAAACAAGCCTGCAACAGGATCCCACTACTCTCATTTACTATAGGTTAAAAGTCACATTGCATCCAGAAGCAGGACTTAATTAAGAAAGGTTAGTGAGAAAAGACCAGAGGTAACTGTGTTTCCAGTATATCACACTCATTCCAAATAAATATAATACAGCATGATACACAAATTAAGGTCTTACAGTAGTTCAAAGACAGAAAAGTCATGAAAAATCTGAACCACCATGGAGTAAGGACCAGATACTCCTGTGAATTCAAAAGAAACTGCATCTTACTCACATTGTGAGTGATAATTTGGTTTCATCAAAATATCATCTATCATGTTAGTATCATTAATTCAAATTTTCTTTGTTTTGCAGCTCTGTATGAAGTTTGTAAAGATGTTTTGATTTTAGATACATATAAGAATTATAAGCATGAGGAATGTAAATGCATTTCACATTTGTGTAGGTATAAGTCAACACTGGGAGTCCGTGGGCATTTCTTCAGCTTGAAGAAACACTGGTTTTTGTGAATAATGCTGTCATGAACATAAGAGTGCAGACATCTTTTCAAGACCTTGATTTCAATTATATTGAACACAAAAACCACCTACATGTTCATCAGTAGATGAATGGATAAAGAAAAGGCAGTAGCCGGGAGCAATGGCTCACATCTGTAATCACAACACTTTGAGAGGTCGAGGCGAGCAGAGGTCAGGAGTTCCAGACCAGCCTGGCCACATAGTAAAACACCGCCTCTACTAAAAATACCAAAAAAA
>NW_016107316.1:6493874-6498324 GCF_001604975.1 Cebus imitator
AAAAAAAAAAAAAAAAAAAGGAAAGGTGAAAGGAGAGGAAAGATGATATATGCATTCAACGAAATATTATTCAGCCTTTAAAAAGAAGGAAATCCTGTCATATGAGACAACATAGATGAATCTGGAGAACATTATCCTGAGATAAGCAAGTCACAAAAGGACAGATACTGAAGGCTTCCACTTACATGAGGTACATGAAATAATCAAACTTATAGGAGCAGGGAATGAAATGGTGTTTGTCAGGGGCTAGAGAGAGGGGAAGTGGGGAGCTCCTATTCAACAGGAATTAAGTTTCAGTTCTATTAGGTGAGTCAGTTCCAAAGACCTGCTGTGCAACACTGTGCCTGTGTTTCACATCACACTTGAGTGCATACTAGAAAAAAAGATAATAAAAAAATGTTTTTAAAAGACAATTTTAGAATGTGATGTGTGCATGGAAGAAAACAAACCAGGTTGGCTTGATAACAAGTGGCTTGTGGAGGCTACTTGGGTTTGGTGAGCAGGAAAGGTTTTTTCATGGAAGGGGCACTCAAGCTGACACCTGGGTGATAAGAGGGAGCAGCCCATGCAAAAAAGCCAGACGATTCATGTTCCAGGCAGAGGAAACAGGAAGTGCAAAGTCCCATGGGTGACATGGCTGCAAAAGAATAAATAAGGGGGAAAGGGAGGAGATGATAGGCAGAGTCAGACTATACTCAGTCTTTCAAACCACATGAAAGGAATCTAGATTTTATTCTGGGCTCAATGGGTAGCCTTACAAAAGTTCTTTAGTGGGAAATAAGATTTAATTAACACATACAAAAATCACTTTAATGACTGTGCAAAAACATGAATTCTATAAAACAAAAGTGAAAACAAGGTCATGAGTTGGGTGGCTGTTGGAATGGACCAAATAGGACATGATGGTGGCTGGCTGAGGGGGTGGCAGTGGAGAGGAAGTGAATGAATTTAACTATATGCAGTCAGGGGTGCACTCCACAGGACTTGCTGATGGATTAGAAGTGAACAGATGAGGGAGAGAAAGAGAAGAATCATAGATGTTTCATAGGTTTTGGGGTTCAGTTTATTTTTTAAATAAAATAGCATGATACCAAAATAATTCTGAATAAAAATATAACAAAACATTAAAATTGAATCTTTAGATGGTAGAAATGGATTGCTTTTGTAAGAATATGCATTATTTTTAAATGAGACTGTATAATTCATTTTTTCTGTTTAATTGCATGGTGGTGACTTTTTTTTCTTTTTTCCTACAGAGTCAAGACTCAAAGGCACCTAAGGAAGGCACGGGTCTTTGTTAAAAGTCTGACAGGATGAGACCCAGAATAGAGGAAGACAAGGATCAGAAGTCAGTTTAACAGATAACTTTTCAGGACCTAAGGGCTCAGGATTTAGAAAGGGAGATTACACTGAACTCAGCTACTCAGGTTTATGTGTGCTGCACAACTGCTTTGAAAGTTACCAACACCTATCTGTTCATGCTGAGCAATAATAATGCTAGTCAGTATTATTATTTCCAGAGCCTACAAATGAATGAGGGTGTTTCTCTTCTGAAATGCACAGCTGGTACCAATCTACTCCTGTATCTACTAGTGTAAGTATAAAGAATACACAGAACAAGACGACTAGGCGGCCACACCCAAATTGTCACAATTTATCCTCCCTATTGTCAGCCTTTGCCATTAAAATACCTGACTTTATATAATTTCATAGATGACAAAACTGAGAAACAAATGGACAAACTGTATTTCTAAGATTACACAGCTGTTTGGTGATTTTGTCCTATTACCTTCCCACCAGACTGTGCTAAACAAAGCATTCTGGTGCTTCTCAATTTTTTTCACACCATGCCACTCACAGAAACTGGTGTCTTACAGGATACTGGAGTAAATAGGCAAGGCTATTCCTGGCCTGACACAATTCCCTCAGGGGCTCCATTTGCCACAAGGCTTACTTGGCCACACAAAAACAGAGTGCGTAAACATCTTGACATACCTATCAGAAAACTCCATCTTCATTTTTAGGAAATATAAGTCTTGTGGTTCCCAAACCTGGCTGATCATCAGAATCATTTGGAAAACTTTTAAAATTGAGATTCCCAGGCCTTACCCAAGACATATTCGTTAAACTGCTTTCAGTTACAGGTGACAGAAAAGGCCTATTCAAATTCCCTTAAGCAAAGAATAGGAAATGTAGAGGTTGGTCCAGTTTCACTTGGTTAATTTGTGGCTCAGTTGTGTCATCTGGGACCCAGATTTTATTTCCTGACAATCCCATTCTGAGTGTGTCAGCATTGCCTTCAGTTTATGTCCCTGTGTTGTTCACACATGGTTGCAACAATTCCAGGCATTAAGTAGTTTCTGTTATACAATGTCCAGCAATGAGCAGAGGCAGAGGGGCTATCTTTTCTTATATCTCTTTCTGGAATTTAGGCTCTTCCTCAGAAGCCTGGCAGCAGGCAGGGTTTCACATAATTAGTCTCATGTAATTAACATAATTAGCCTTGTGTAATTAACCACAACTGAGTCACGTGCCTACACTTAAACAGATCAGGGATGATTATCTTGATTGATTTCTAGCACTCATGACTAACCCCTGGAGTTGGAGATACATTTGCCCTTCCCTGGGTCAGTAAACACCCAGACAAAATTGGTTTTGAGAGTTAGGAAGAAGAGTAGCATTATTGAATGTTGCACAAACCAAATAAAAATCTATCAGAAGTCCTAAAACCTATATCATAAAAAACTGTAAGATAATCCACCAGGTTTGGGAACCATGTTTGGGAACCACTGTTCTAAGCTCAGGGTTGGCTTCTGGCCCATTTGCTGCCTTTGTGTAAATGAGTAGGAGAAGCCCTCCTGGAGCCAGAGCCTCTTGAGTGTGCAGCTGTGAGTAGAGAGGGCAGCTTTGCATTAATGAAAAACAAAGCCCCTCTAATCCATCCCTAAATCAGGGATCAGCACTTATGCCTGCTTGGTGAGAAGAGCAAGGACTAAGGTTTAGTTTTCCAATTCCCCTCCCTACTGTGTCCAGGGGCATGCTGATAAATGTCTAACAATCAGCTCCCCGATTTGTAGAGGTTGTCCGTTTCTGTGGTGTCAATATTGCCACCATAACCAATTTTAAGCTGCTGAGCTCCTATCAATGAACAAGGAGCTAGGAAGTGAGGCTTATAATTAGCTCTCACAAGAGGTATCAGCCAGCCCCAGCTTACCACTGCCCACAGCCTGGGAGCCACCATGTGAAGAACACAGCCTGCAAAGCCAAATACAGCAGCCCTGCCTGAAACCACACTTTGTACTACACATAGGGGGAACTGCCAAAATAAAACCTATAATAAAATTGGTTGGTCGTTTTTGTTTTTTTCAAAATGAGTCGTTCTAAACAAAAATTCTAATAATTGCATTTTAAACATCATGCCTTTAAATTACCATTTCAGAAATCCCATCTTATTGGAAATTATGCTCCACTTCTCCATTTGAAAGCTAACAATGGACAGAAACTTCATATGTATTAGGTAACTCAGTGATCATTACTATAATTTATTAATCACTCGTGGGGAAAAATAATATATTAAAAAAGTGGAATCCGGAAAAGGCTAAGGAATGAAAATAATGTCAAAGGAAACTATTGTACCTTTGAATTTTGTTGAAGCACAAAATTTGTTTTAGAGAATTTCTATCCCTGATACTACTTAATAACACAGAGGAAGCTTAAGCAATCTATTACATAGTCCTGCAATTTTTCTTTGCTTCAAATGCATAGTCTTGTTTTATATAAATGTTGGCATGCTTCTTCTTTAAATTATTATTTGCATGGGGACCAAAATCGAGAAAGCTAGTACGGCCTACTGGTTAGAAGTATCACTTCTTGTGTCAAGCTCTTTATACGAAGCCCTAGCTCTACTACCTGCCAATGGTACAATCCTGTTCCTGTCACTTCGCTTCTCTTAACTCTAATACCCTCATGGGTAACATGAAGATAATACCAATGCCTATAGAGTAGGGCTTAAAAGAATGTAAGTGAGAGGATCCTGATCCAAGATGGCCATTTAGGAACTGCTCAGGATTGCAGCTCCCAGTGAAAGCACAGAGGGTGAGTGGACGCCGCATTTTTATTGCCCACAGACTAGGCAATTCCCAGGCGGAGGACCTCCACGGGTCACCAGCGCAGCTGTTTTGGCCAGCGCGGCTGTGCCAGCCGGCGCCGCTGCTTTGCCCCATGCAGCTGCTTTGTCGCTGCCCTGGAGCAGCGGTTCTCCATACAAAATACATCCGTCCGGGTGCCCTTTTGGCGGCAATTGGAGCCACGGGAAGTCACCCATTCCTCTGTTTAAAAAGGGGACTGAGCAGAGAACCAGGACAGTAGATTCCAGGGCAAAAAAAAAAAGCGCCACAAATATCAGTGCCGCTGTTTAAGCCAGAGCAGTGAGTCAAGACACGGGAAAACA
>NW_016107316.1:6505636-6520267 GCF_001604975.1 Cebus imitator
ACCGCATGTTCTCACTCATAGGCGGGTGTTGAACAATGAGAACACATGGACACAGGGAGGGGAGCACTACACACTGGGGTCAGTTGGGGGGAAATAGGGGAGGGACGGTGAGGGGTGGGGAGCTGGGGAGAGATAGCAAGGGGAGAGATCCCAGATATAGGTGATGGGGAGGAAGGCAGCAAGTCACACTGCCACGTGTGTACCTATGCAACAATCTTGCATATTCTTCATATGTACCCCAAAACCTAAAATGCAATAAAATAAATGGAAAATAAAATAAAATAAAATAATGTAAGTGAAATAATAATTCATATCTGTGCTCAACATCATGCCCAGTGCACTGTAAATACTCCATAGACATTAGACATGAAATACTCAGTCACATGGGGACAGACCCTGAATCAAAAGCCTATAAAACTTCTAACCAATCAGCCAATGACTCATGACAGATACATTTTAGGCATCGCTACACTTTGGGCATTGCTCAGAGTTAAGGAAATCAGGAAGTGCTAGTGATTATGTAGTCTGTGTCAGGCCTAGAAGGAGATAGCTGCTATTGTTTTATTTCAAGGTCATGGCCGTATGTTTTCACATATGTATTTCTTCCTCCTCTTTCCTCTACCTTCCACCCTTCTCTAATTCCCAGAGGGTTTGTATCACTCGCACCCCAGCCTCTCATGGTGTACTTAGTTACCTACTTAGAACTTAAAGACAGAAGGAGCCCCTGGCTAAATAGCAAAAGGACAGATTTCTATGTATGTTTGCTTTTTATTTGTTTTACTGTGTTGATAGAAGTGTTTTTGTTTGTTTTTTGCTTTTATGTTTGTTCTTTTCTCACAAAGACTAGGTAGAGCAGGATGAGTAAGGAGTGGCCAGTAGTAAAAGGTGAACTTAGGCAGGGGAGGATGACAGTTCTTGGTCTAATAGTGGGAGAAAGAAGAACCTTCCATTATGAAAGCCAGGGAGCTGAGAGCAGGCTGACTCAGGGCTGCGCTTCACCCACTAAGGACCACTCCTCCTACTCTCTGTGCCATCACGCCATCATTTATGGACAACACCCTTTCAGGGATCCCAGGCCCCTGGGACATTCTACCAGAGGGAAAGTGGATGGGCAGCTTCTGAGGAGATAGCCGCTACTGAAGTAGGACTACCTAGAGCCAGTTGTAAAGTTTTCCGTGAGTCATGGCTGTGGAGAATATATCTCCCCTGTTACATGCATATTACTGCATGGATTCTACACTGGGGTTTCTCAACCTTCGCATGGTTGGCATTTTGACTTTGTTATTTGGAGCTGTTTTGTGCTTTGTGGTAGCTTCTACTCCTCATCTGTGACAAGCAAAACTGTTTCCAGGCATTGCCAAATGTCCCATGGGAGGTAAAGTTGTTCCAGGTGAGAACCACTGTTCTGCACCATAACCTCGTTAGATAGTTATGACTCCCATGGCACAGAAGAAGAGACTGAAATGCAGGTATTCAGTAGGTTGTCCAAGGTCCCAGAACTAGTGAATGGCAGACACTGTTTGAAGCACATATTTCTTTACTATTCTGCCTCTTGTTTTGATACTTCAAAGTATAGCACAGAATCTTTAAGACTGTAGGAACTTCATAAACATTTGTTAATCAATAAGTTAGTGAAAACAATAACTCTCCACATTAATTCTCTAGGCTCTAGCACTCCATCAAAGTAAATAAGCAGAAAGCTGAGGCTTAGTAATAGGACCCACTGAGATTGAAAGCAGTCATATGCAGCCAAGTCCACACCAATATATAATGGAGTTCCACTTGCCAGGGTGGGGTTGGGGGAAGTACAAGTTACATGAGGTTATTCTGAAACTATGGATAACAGATCAGAGATCACATGTGACAGATCTTGGACAAGGTACATACTTTCTCTGAGGCTCATCTAGAAATATTTCTCATCTATAAAGTATTCCTACCTCATGCTGTTATAGTGAGGACTAGAAATATGTTAGGTAAAGTATCTATGACAGAGCCTGGCATATACATGATCAATAAGTAAAAACTCTGTCATTACTATTCATTTCACAAACAGTCTGTATATCTGTATCAGATAAATCAAAGAACAGGACACTGTCTGTTTATTTCTTATATAAGCTTAGATTCTGAATCATTTATGTGTGTACTACATTTCCTAAAATGAATAAGAAAAAGCCTTGGACTGGGAAGTAGGAGACCTGGATTCTAGTACTGTCCCTAATTAGCTACACGACTTTGAATATATCACCTGATCCTCTGAGACTGTTTCATCATCTGATACAGTGTTTAGAAGATTAAGCTGCACTGTATCTCAATTATTTTTCTAAATCATTTGTTCTTTGAAATGCGAATATAAAACGATCATCTACTGTTTTCTAGACCTTTGTTCTTTGAATCCACATATATAAAAGGACCATTTTCTACAATGTTAAAAGAACAGTCTCCTCTAAGCCATTTCAGTGAATTACTACAGAATTCAGATTAGAGCTGTAAAAATCAATAATCAAGTCACCAAACATATAAGTGAGCGATCATGACTTGATTATATCTCTGCATGGCAAATAACTTGGATTTAAATATTTATGATTTTGCAGCCAGTTTAGGAATCTGGTCTTTCTGTCATGTATTGAATAAAAATAATCAATGGAAAATAATACCTCCCATTAAGCTGCAGTCAAATCGAATGTTGAATAGCCTAAATGCAGACACAGCAGAATTATTTAAAAAATCAATCTTCCAACATAAAGCCTAAATTTATAAATACTGAACAACCCATCTTTGCTGTGGAACCACATTTATATAATGCTGTGTAACACCTCTGCCTCTGCACCTATGTTTGTGACATTGTCTCCGTTTTGAATGCTCTCTCAGCTTTCAAGGCCTACTGCAGATGGACAATGAAGCTTCTGTAATCTCAAAAGAGGTGACATTTTCTGCCTCTGAATTCGTTTAGTAAAAAATATTCATTACACAATTATTGAGTACCTACTCTATCATATTCCCTGAGGCTCATAGCAGAAGAGATTGTTACAAAACCGTCTGGAGGTATATGCAAGATCCTATCAGAACAACTTACTACACACTGGGAGACTACAGTAAGGTTACAAGAGTAAATGTGAAAAAATAGTATCAGAGTAGTGTAAGAAGTAGGAGAGAGGGGAAGTGGATGCCACTGTTTTGTTTTTTCATCCCTGCATCTTTAATAAATAAGACACTTTCAGAAGCAAGGACTGTGAAAGAGCATAATTAATAAGCCCATAAAGAAAGGTTAAGAATGATTTGTGTAAGCTGGCATAAGTCAGTACAAGCTTAATGAAGGGGTGGAAATGGTCAGATTAGCACTGTAGATGAGAACTCTCTGGTGACAGTACGGAGGATACGATACAGAAAGGAAACACCAAATAGTGGAAAGCAGAGAGGAGAGGCTGTAGAAGTGATAATAGATTACATACAAAGGAAGGGCTTAGAAATGAACAGGAGGGATAAGTTCAAAAGACATTAAGGGGTGAAATCAACAGAACTTTATTAAATGTGGTGAGCAAGAAAGAAGGATGAGTCAATGACGACATACTGACCCCTGGCCTGGAAGACCAAGTCAATGATGGTAGCACTCACCCATTTGGGGAATTCAGCAGGCAGAACGGATTTTTGAGGTAAGATCAATTGTGCACATCAATTGAGATGGGTAGAGTTTGAAGTGCCAATGGAACTATCAGTAGAAGTGTTCATTAAACACATAGATATATAAGTCAGAAGCTCAGAAAAGTGAGCTGAAGATAGAGGTATTTTAAATATCTTTGTGAAATATAAACGCACTTCCAGAAAAACACAAAAATAAGTGTGTGGCATAGTGAATTATTATAAATTAAACATGTGTGTAACTACCAGCTAGGAGATGAGACAGAGCTTTTCCAGATACTCACCTGCCTAACCACTTTCCTGATTTTATGGTAATAACATCCTTGTTTTCCTATTTTTAGCAACAAATTATACATTCTTAATCACTCTACCTTAATTACATTTTGACCTTTATATGAATGGAATGATACGGGGCACATTCTTTTGTGCCTGGTGTCTTTGTACATATTTGCAAAATGTACCTGGGTTGTTATATTGTTGTAGTTTACTTGTTTTCACTAGAACATAGTATTCACATTTATTTATTATTTGTGGACATTTTAGTTGTTTCAAGTTTGGGACCATTACGAACAAAGCTGTTACAAAATCACACTTATCATCAGACAGGCATTTCTTTTGGGTAAATAACGTGGAATGAAATTGCTAGGTTAAAGAATTGCATAGAATCCACAACTTATGTAGAAAATGTCTAAATATGTTTTAAAGTCACTGTACCACTTTACACATCTACCAGCATTAAGAGTTCCAGTTATTTTACAACTTCACCAACACTTGATACTGGGTGCCTTTCTAATTTCAGCCATTCTGGTGGGTGTGTAAGGATACCACATGTGACATTTCACTGATGTCTAATAAAGTCGTGCGCCTTTCTGTCTATATGGTAATAATTTAGATAACCTCTTTTGTGGAATGTCTGCTGTAATATTTTGTCCATTTTTTTTCCATTGGGTTGTCTATCTTCATCTTACTGATTTACAGGAGATCTTTGCATTTTCTGTATAAGAGTTTTTTTGTTATTTACATGTATTCTCATCCTATAGATTGATTTTTGTTTTTACTGTTTTAATGATGACAAAAGTTTACATTTTATTGTGTTACAACTATAAATTTTATCTTATGGTTAACTCTTTTTGTATCTTGGTGTTTTTTTTTTAAATAATCTACCCTAAAGACAGAAGATATTCTTCCAAATTTGCCTGGATAAATTTGATTATTTTGACTCTCATGTTAAGGTCTATGATTTATCTGCAATTGATTTTGCATATATCTTGAAATTAATAGCAAGTGTCTTTTCTCCTATGTGGATGTCCAATTGTTGCAGCACCATAAATCAAGTGCTCTTCTTTGTGTGTGACTTTTCCTGCATTTCACATTCTATTCCATTTAACTGTTTATCCATATTTTAACCAGATATCTTAAGTACTGTAGCTTTAAAACAAAATTTTTTATATCTAGCAGAATAAGTTCTCTTACTTTTTCAAAGAATGCTGGCTATGTGAAGCCCTCTACTATTCCACATAAATAGAATAATTCTGCATACAGATACACAAAACATGGGATTTTGATGGGGAGCACATCAAACCTGTAGATACATTTACAGGAAGAACTGATAACTTTCTTAGATTAAGTCTTCCAATTCATGGACATGGAATACATCTCCATTTACTTGAGTTTTCATTAATTTCTCCCAAATTTTCTATATGAAGGACTTGTACATCTTAGATTAATTCCTGGAAATGTGTTTTCTAATTGCAAGTGGCAACATTTTAAAGTTTTTCATGTGTTTTTTTATTGTATATAAAAAAGAATTGCTTTTTATTCTATTGATCTTCTATTAGCAACCTTGCTAAACTCATTTTTTATTTTAATAATTTTATCTGTCAAACTTCTTAGTTTGTTACATACAAAATCATATTATTAACAAAGTGAAAGTCTTATTTCCTTATTTTCATTCTTATAACTTTTATTTGTTCCTCTCACCTTCCTGCACTGGCTAGACCTCTCAGGAGTAATAAAAAGCAATGAGAGTAGGTATTCTTCTCTTGTTCCAAATCTCAAAGGGAAGATCTTTGTCACAGATACCTATGCAAAATTATAAACTATATATGAATACTGTGAATATCAAAAAGGGAAATATATCATGTGCCAATTACATATTTTAGGAAGGGAAGTTCTCAAGGAAGTTAGCCTTCAATATTTCTTTTTACTAATACTCTTGTCTGATTCTCCTATCCAGGTTTTGCTGGATTTATGAAACTATATAGAGAATGTTGTTTATCCTTATGTCTAGAGAATTTTGTGGAAGATTTCTTCACTACTTCTCTGGTAGAAGTTGCTGGAGGAGCCACATGACGCTGAAGTTTTCCTGGTGCAAAAGATTTTATTTATGGATTCATATCAGTAGTAGTAATAAAACTATTTAGATTTTATGTTTATTCTTCTGACAGCTTGGAAATTTTATTAGAATATTTAACTTCATTTAAATATATCTTCTCACTTTTTTTGCTATAAATTTAGTTCTTTAAATTTTATGTAGTATGAACGCTAAAAAATTAGGTTTTCTAGATATAATATTTATTTGGAATTATCTCCCTATTTACCATATTCCTTGTATTTAATTTCTTTCCACATTGAAAACTTCTATCTGGTAAAATATTCTTTTGCTGAAGAACATCTTTTAATATTTCCTTCAGTATTTAAACCAGTCTCCTTACTAGAACGTGCTTTCTGTTTTTAACTGGACTGAAATGTCTATTTCACCTGTATTCTTAAAGAATATATTTTTCTAAATATATAATCGTGTCATCTGCAAATAGAGATGATTTGATTTCCTCTTTTCCTAATTAAATACACTTTATTTCTTTTTCTTGCCTGATTGCTCTGGCCAGAACTTCCAATACTATGTTGAATAGAAGTGGTGAGACAGGAAACCCTTGTCTAGTGCCAGTTTTCAAAGGGAATAATTCCAGTTTTTGCCCACTCAGTATAATACTGGCTGTGGGTTTGCCATAAATAGCTTTTATTATTTTGTGATACATTCCATTGATACCCACTTTATGGAGAGCTTTTAGAAGAAAACATAGGCAATACCATTCAGGACATAGGCATAGGCAAGGACTTCATGATTAAACACCAAAAGCAATGGCAACAAAAGCCAAAATAGACAAATGGGATCTAATTAAATTTAAGAGCTTCTGCACAGCAAAGGAAACTATTATTAGAGTGAACCAGCAACCAACAGAATGGGAAAAAAAAAAAAAACTATTGCTATCTACCCATCTGACAAAGGGCTAATATCCAGAATCTATAAAGAACTTAAACAAATTTATAAGAAAAAAACAGACAACCCCATCAAAAAGTCGGCAAAGGATGTGAACAGACACTTTTCAAAAGAATACATTCATGCCGCCAACAAACATGAAGAAAAGCTCATCATCAGTGGTCATTAGAGAAATGCAAATCAAACCACATTGAGATACCATCTCACTCCAGTTAGAATGGCAATCATTTAAAAATCTGGAGACAACAGATGCTGGAGAGGATGTGGAGAAATAGGAATGCTTTTACGCTGTTGATGGTAGCATAAATTAGTTAAACCATTGTGGAAGACAGCGTGGTAATTCCTCAAGGATCTAGAAATAGAAATACCATTTGACCCATCAATCCCATTACTGGATAGGATTATAAATCATTCTATTATAAGGACACCTGCACACGTATGTTTACTGCAGCACTCTTTACAATAGCAAAGACTTGGAACCAACCCAAATGCCCATCAGTGATAGACTGGACAAAGAAAATGTGGTACATATACACCATGGAATACTACACACCCATAACAAGGGATGAGTTCATGTGCTCTGCAGGGACATGGATGAAGCCGGAAACCATCATTCTAAGCAAACTGACACAAGAACAGAAAACCAAACACCACATGTTCTCACTCATAAGTGGGGGAGTTGAACAATGAGAACTCATGGACACAGACAGGGGAACATCACACATCAGGGACTATTGGGGAGTGGGAGAGCTAGGGGAGGGATAGCAGGGGGTGGAGGGATAACATTAGGAGAAATACCTAATGTAGATGACAGGGGGATGGATGCAGCAAACCACCATGGCATATGTATACCTATGTAACAATCCTACATGATCTGCACGTGTACCTCAGAACTTAAAGTATAAATTAAATAAATCAAACAAGAGAATATATTTTTGTGGTTATAGAACAACATGTTGATATTCTCACATTTAAGATATCACTTAGTTTTATTATAAATATCTAACTGGAGATGGTTTGTTTTGTTTGTTTGCTTAGTTTGCCTGCTTGAGTTTCATGGAGTTTTTGAATCTGTCACCTGATAACTCTCATTTGTTTCAGAAAATTCTCATACATTATTACTATGAAATTTTTTGCTCCTGTCTGTTCAGTCTCCCCTAAGACTCCAAGTACACCTTTTCACTTCATGTCTCTGTCTAAAATGCTCTTTTTTTCTGTATTTTCCATTTGTTATTTCCATTGTGCTCTGTTCTAAATATTGTGTTCTGCTGTACTTTTCATATCACATGTTTAATTTGCTATTAACATCATTAAGTAAATTTTTCAATTCCTTTTCAGACTCTTTAAAATTCTAGAGCTTGCATTTGGTTTCCTTTCCATTTTGTTCCATTACTTTTTATAATTTCTAGTTTTCTGAGAAAATTTTATTTTAAATTTTATCCGGTTACATATGCTAAGCATCACTATTTCGAAGCCTTTTTCTGACAATTTCAGTGAGGGAAAGTCTTGTGAGTCTGTTTCAATTGTCTATTGCTTTGACTAATTTTTTATTCTCATCGTTTTGTCTGTTTATGTGCATAGTGATTTTTGATTGCATACCAGAGTTGAATAGATGTTTGTAGAAATTTTTCAAGGACTCAGATAATATTATCAATCCCTATAGATCTTTGTTGGTTTCCACCAGATACCTGGTGTCATCAGCAATCCTAGATTGCCTTAATTAGTCTAGTTTCTAGAACTTGGACTTTTCTCTACCATACACATAACTTGAAGTTATGTTACAAAAAAGAAGGAAAGGTCAAATATGATTTTGAAAAAACAAACAAACAAACAAACGAAAAAACACCATTCACTGAATTTGGCAACTACAAAGGTAACTAAAACAACCAAAGTGAAGGCAGTACCTGTGGGATAGTAGAATATGCCCAGTTTCAGCAGAGAAGAAAGAATGTTGAAAGAAACTAAATACAAAAATGGTTTCAAGAAGCTTGACATTAATAGGGAAGAAAGAGGTAGGCTGAAGGCCATATGTGAGAACTTCTGGTTCCAAAATGGGAGTGTAGTAGCAAGCTGGCTTCACTCCCCAAGACAGAAATTGAAAACCAAATATAAAGCACCAAGATTATAATCAGCAATCACCTGGAAATAAAATATGAAGATGAGACAGTTCCTGGGGCCACAGAGAAATTAGAAAAACAAAACAAAACAAAAAAAACTCCAAGGAGATGGTAAGAAAATCAGACTTCCAGATCCATGATGCCCCTCTGCCCAATCTGTCTGACATCAAGCACATGCAAAATTTCACCCAACTCAGGGTTTTTATATTGGAAAATGTGAGATCAGGCTAGACAGCCAGCTTTCGCACCATCTTGAGTTTCTTGGCAGGAGATCTATCCTTACCTAACTCACAAGAAGACTCAGGAATGACTGAAAGGAGAAATATCCCTGAGGACAGACAGAGACAAAGTAAAGTGGTAAAACTACTATATCCAGCCTTGGAAACTTTACCCTGTAACTTGACCAAAGGAGACAACAAATCAGAAGTAGCAGTTCAATAGCACGATGTTGTAGATTTGTTTCATAGGTCCCCTGGGAAAGAACTTCTAGCTCACCTTTCCATACTATCAGGATATCCCCCTTTTACATCTCCCCCATCTGAGATAGGTGGCATATAAATTCATTACTAGATCCAAGACAAACCTGAACCTAAGGCACCATCTACTGCTAAAAAAGAAGCAGCAACCTAGCACAAAACAAAGAAAGAAAATCAATAGGTAAATTACAAAGAATCTCTAAGCAAATATACCTAGTAGAAGCCCAAACAAAAGCCAGACAAAGAAGACTAGAATAAATACCTAATTCCTCAACAAAAAGACACAAAGGTACATCCTCAAGAAAAGACAGTAAATAGAGAACCATGACTTCCTCCAAATAGACAAAGCAAGTAACCAGCGATTGACCCTAAAGAGACAGTGGTATGTAATCTTTTTGGTCAAGAATTTAAAATATCAGTTGTAAGAAAACTCAGTGATCTCCAAGATAACACAAGAAAGCAATTCAGAAATTTATTATAAAAATTTAACAAGAGATTGAAATAATTTTTTAAAAAATCAAGCAAATATTGGAACTAAGACATGCATTAGCAGCTCTCAAAAGCATAATATTTCAAGCAGAAGAAAGAATCAGTGAACTCAAAGATAGGCTATTTAAAAATATACAGTCAGAGGATAAAAAAGAATGAAAATAAAGGAAAATCACCTACAAGATATAGACAATTACTTCAAAATAACAAATCTAAGAATTATTAATGTTTAAGAGGGAACTGAGCAAAAACAAGGGGTGGAAGTCTTCTTCAAATAAATAATAACAAAAAACATTCCAAACCTTGATAAACAGAGAAATGTTGAAATATAGGTAGATTACAGAACACTAAAAAGATATGACCCAAATAAAAAGGCATATGAAAATAAAACTTTTTAAGGTCAAGGACAAAGAGAATCCTAAAAACAGCAAGAGAAGAGAAGCAAATAACACATAAAGGAGCTCCAACTCATCTAGCAACAGATTTCTCCAAAGAAACCACATAGCCCAGGAGGGTGTTAGATAACATTTCCAAACTGCAAAAGAAAAATTATTGTCATTCAAAAATACTGTATCTAGCATAGCTATCCTTCAAATGTAAATGAGACAAAATCTTTTCCAGACAAACAAAAGCTGAGATAATTCACCACCACAAGATCTATTTTATAAGAATTGTTAGAGAGTTCTTCAATCTGAAATAAAAAAAAAAAGAACATGTAAAAAGAAAAATATATAAAAGTATAAAATCCACTGGTACAATTAAATGCAGGGACAAACTCGGAATATGCCAATATTTTCATTTTAATGTGTAATCCATTCATAACTCTGGTATGACATCAGACAAATCTACCAAAAACAAGATACCTCTAGCAGCAACATGTTAAGAGATAGGCAATATAAAAATATGTAATTTGAGACAACACAACGTTTAAATGGGGGGTGATGGTGGTAAAATAGCAATTTTTTTTGTTTTCTCGTTGTTTTATTTTTCTGTGATCTAAGATAAGCTGCCTTCTGTTTAAAATAACTAGTAATATTTATATGATATTTTTTGAAGGCCTCATGATAACCACAATGGAAAAGCCTATCATGGATTTACTAAAAATAAAAAGTGATAAATTAAAATATACTCCCAAAGAAAAATTACTCAATCACAAAGGAAGACAATAAGAAGGAAAGAGAGGAGTTACAAAACAACCAGAAGACAAGAATCCAAATTGCAGTAATAAATATTTACTTATCAATAATAACACAAAATGTAAATGGACTCAATTATCTCATTATGAGACAGAGTGGCTGAGTAGACAAACAAATAAGAGCCAACTATATACTGCCTACAGGAATTCAACTTCACCTGCAAAGACACACATAGACTGAAAGCAAAAGGGTGAAAAAAAATATTCCATGCAACTGGAAACAATAAAAGAACAGGAGAAGCTCATAGAATACAAATAAAAGACTGAGAATCCATATAAAGGTCAAAAAGGTCACTATATAATGATAAAGGGGTCAATTCAGCAAGAGGATATAACAATTCTAAATATCTATACACTTAACACCAAAGTTCCCAGGTATGTAAGCAAACATTAATAGATCTACAAGGAAGGATAGACTGCAATACAATAAAAGTAGTGGACTTCAAAACCTTGCTGTTAGTAATGGCCAGATTATTAAGACAAAAAATCAACACAAAAACATGAAAGTTAAACTACATACTAGACCTAATAAGCCTAATTGACATTTACAGAACATTTCACCCAACTGTTGTAGAATATACATTCTTTACATCAGCACGTGGAACATTATCCAGAATAGATCATATCTTAGTACACAAAACAAATCTTAAAAAAAAATCAAAAAAATTAAAATCGTATCAAGTATCTTTTCCAACCACAGTGGACTAAAACTAGAAATCAATAATGAGAGCAATCTCAAAAACTTTAGTAACACATGGAAATTAAACATGTTCCTGAACAACAAATGGGTCAATGAATGAATTAAGAAGGAAATTTTAAAATTTCTTAAAACAAATTAAAATGGAAATATAAAAAGTCTAGAAAAAAACCAAAAGTGTACTAAAAAGGAAATTAATAGCAATAAGTGCCTTTATCAAAAAAATAGAAAGACTTCAAATAACCTGACGATGAACCTCAAGGAACAAGAAAGGCAAAAACAATCAAAATCTAAAATATTTAGAGGAAAGTAGTAATAAATATCAGAGCAAAAACAAACAAAATTGAGACTATAAAATGCAAAAGTTTAACAAAATGAAAAGTTTGGTTTTTGAAAAAATAAACAAAATTAACAAACTTTCATTAGACTAACTAAAAAAAAAAAAAAATGAGAGAGAAGACCCTAATCATTAAAATCAAAAGCTAAAAAGATGACATAACAAGAGAGGCAACAAAACTAAAAAGAAAACACCAGAGACTACTAGGAAAAATATACGCCAAAAAATTGGGAAACCTATAACAAATAGACAAAATTACTGGACATACACAATCTATGAAGATTGAACCACAAAGAAATACAAAACTTCATCAAACAACAACTTTTGAAAAGTCAACCATCAAAAAGTCAACCTGGCTACAAAAGAGACATGTTTTTTCCACTTCAGGAAAGAAGAGGGAAGAGCAAAGAAGATTTTGTCTTGCACCTTGGATACCAGCTCAGCCACAGCAGGAAAGGTCACCAGTCAGAGATATCATGAGGCCCCCGTTCCAGATGGTAGCTCCCAGACAAAAATCTCTAGACACACCATGCTCCAGAAGGGAACTCACTGCCTTGAAGGGAAGGACCCAGTCCCAGCAGGACTCATAATGAAAAGTCAACCATCAAAGAAAAGTCCAAAATCTGTTGAGTTCACTGCTGAATTCTATCAAGCATTTAAAGAATTAGGAACAATTCTACTCAGACTCAAAAATATTGAAGAGGAGAAAATATTTCCAAACACATTCTATGAGGCCAGCATATCCCTGATACAAACCAGAAAATGACAAAACAAAATAAACAAGCAAAGAGGGCAATATCTCAGATGATATAGATGTAAAAATTCTCAACAAAATATTATCAACAACCCATTAAAAAACATCATTCACAATAATCAAGTAGAATTCCTCCTACGGATACAAAGATGACTCAACATATGCAAATCAATAAATGTGACAAATCATACTGACAGAACAAAGAATAAAAACTAAATTAGTGGCTGGGCCCAGTGGCTCACACCTGTAATCCCAACACTTTGGGAGGCCAAGTTGGGTGAATCACCTGAGATCAGGAGTTCAAGACCAGCCTGACCGACATGGAGAAACCCCATCTCTACTAAAAATACAGAATTAGCTGGGCATGGTGACACATGCCTGTAATCCCAGCTACTTGATAGGCTAAGGCAGGAGGATCACCTGAACCCGGGAGGGGGAGGTTACAGTGAGTCGAGATCACGCCATTGCACTCCAGCCTGGGCAACAAGAGTGAAACTCTGTTTAAAAACGAAAAAGCTAAATTAGCATTTCTATAGATAATTTAAAAAGGATTTAATAAAATTCAATATCCTTTTATTATAAAATCCCTCAACAAACAGAGTAAGAAGGAACACACCTAAAATTAATAAAGGCCATCTATGATAAATCCACAGCTGACATAGTACTAAACTTGGAAAATTTGAAAGCTTTTTCTCTAAGATCAGGACCAAGAACAGGATGCCCATTTTCACAACTTTTATTCAACATAATACTGGAAGTCCTGACCACAGCAATTAGGCAAGATAAATAAACAAAGGGCACCCAAATTGGAAAAAAAAAACAAATTAATCTTGTTTGCAGACTACATGATCTAATGCTTAGAAAAATCTGAATACCCCACCAAAAAAATGTTTAGAACTGATAAATTCAATAAAGTTGAGGGGTAGAGCAAGATGGACAAATAAAAGACTCCACTGATTGTCCTTCCCACAAGGAAAATGATTTAACAACTGTCTACAGACACATACATACACAAATACCTTCATAAGGACCAGAAATCAGGTGAGTACTCACAATACCGCATTTTAACTTCATATAACTGAAAGAGGCACTGGAAGAGAGTAGGAAAGACAGTCTTGAATCATTGATGCCACCCCTCCCCCATCGCCAGGCAGCTGCTTGGTGCAGAGAATCTGTGCACTTAAGAGAGGGAGAGCACAGGAATTGTGAGATATTGGATTGAATTTGGTGCTGTCGTAGCACAGCAGAATGCAAAACCAGGCTGAACTCGGCTGATATTTGCCAAAAAGGAGTATTTAAATCAGCCCAATCCAGAGAAGAATTGTCCATCTTAGTGGTCAGAATTTCAGTTCCAGCAAGCCTCACGACCACATGCTGAAGTACATACAGTAGGACCCTAAATTAACTGGAAATACAGTCTAGGCCACAAGGACTGCAACTCCTAGATGAGTCCTAGTGCTGAATTGTGCGCAAAGCCAGTGGACTTAGGGGCATGTTACCTACTAAGACACCAGTTAGGGCACCTAAGGAGCGCTTGTATCACTTCTCCCCCAACCCCAGGGAGCACAGCTTGTGGCTACAAGACATCTTTTTTCCACTTGAGGAAAGAAGAGGGAAGAGTAAAGAAGATTTTGTCTTGCACCTTGGATA
>NW_016107316.1:6520322-6522497 GCF_001604975.1 Cebus imitator
TGAGACTCTGAAACTTGCTGGCTTTAGGTGAGACTCAGCACATTCAGGGCTATGGCTATGAGGAATATCCTTCTATGTGAGAGAAACAAACGGAAAAGAAAAGGGGACTTTGTTTTGCACCATAGATACCAGCTCTGCCACAGGGAGGTAGAGCAGCAAGTAGACTCATGGGGTCCCCAATTCTGAGTCTTGGCTCTTGGAAGGCATTGTGGTACGTGCTCTGGGTCAGATGGGAGCCCACTGCCCTAAAGGGTGAGGCCCAGACTCACCACAAGCTGACTGAAGAGTGCTTGGGCCTTAAGGAACATCAACAGTAGGCTGGCAGTACTCCCTGTAAGCCTGTGGTTATGGGGCCATGGTGTGAGGCTCCGCTGCCATTGGAAAAGGGTGGAAAGAGTGGGAAAGACTACATCTCATGGTTTGAGTGCTAGCTCAGCCACAGTAAAATAAAATGCTAAGTAGACTTCTAAGGATTTTTATTTCAGTCCTAGATCCCAGATGGTACCTCGGCACCCATCTGGGAAACATGCCATCCTAAAGGCTTTAAAGGTGAGAGACACAAGTGTTACTGGCTTTGCTGTCTGCTGATTGTAAAGCCCCAGAGCCATGAGCAAATATAGGCAGTAGCCAGGTAGTGGTTACAGCAGGCTTGGGTGAGATCCAGTGTTCTGCTGGCTTTAGGTCTGACTCAGTGCAATCCCAATGGTGGTGTCCACAGGGGTGCTTGTATCACTTCACCCCCAGTTCCACATAGTTCCGAAAACAAAGATAAATGCCATTTGTTTTGGAGAAGATAAAAGAAGATAACAAGAGTCTCTGCCTGGCAATCCAAAGAATTCTTCCACATCTTATCCAAGACCATCAAGGTAGCACCTCTATGAGTCTACAAGAACCACAGTGTTACTGGGATTGGGGTGCCTCCCAATGGAGATATGGCTTATATCACAACACCCAAGTTCTTTCTAATGCCTGGAAAGCCTTCCTAAGAAGGACAGATATAAACAAGGCCAGATAGTGATGACTACAATGAATCCTAACTCTTCAATTTCCAGACACAGATGAACATCCACAAGCATTAAGACTGTCCAGTAAAATATGACATCATCAAATGAACTAAATAAGACACCAGGGACAAATCTTGGAGAAACAGAGATATGTGACCCTTCAGACAGCAAACTTAAAATAGATATGTTGAAAAAACTCAAAGAAATTCAAGATAACACAAGGAATAAATACAGAATTCTATCAGATAAATTGAAAAGGAGATTAAAACAATTAAAAAGAATCAAGTAGAAATTCTGGAGTTAGAACACACAATTGACATGCTGAAGAATGCATCAGAGTCTTTTAATAGCACAATTGACCAAGGAGAAGAAAGAATTAGTGAGCCTAAATGCAGACTATTTGAAAATACAGTCAGAAGAGAGAAAAGAAAAAATAATAAAAAACAAAAAGGAAGCCTACAAGACTTGAAAAAAATAGCCTCAAATGGCAAATCTAAAAGTCATTGGCCTTAAAATGAAGGTAGAGAAAGAGAAAGGGATAGAAAGTTTATTCAAAGAGATAATAACAGAGAAGTTCCCAAACCTAGAGAAAGATATCAATATCCAAATACAAAAAGGTTATAGAACAAGTAGATTTAATCCAAAGAAGACTACCTCAGGGCATTTAATAATCAAACTCTCAAAGGTCAAGGATAAAGAAAAGACCGTAAAAGCAACAAGAGAAAATAAACTAATAATATATACTAGAGCTTGAATATGTCTGCCAGCCATTTTCTTCAGTGGAAACTTCTCAGGCCAGGAGAGAGTGGTAAGACATATTCAAAGTGCTGAAGGAAAAAGAAATTTATAGAAAACCTTTTATATACTTGTATTGAATTGTATATCCAGTGAAAATATCCTTCAAATATAAAGAAGTAGTGAATGCTTTCCCAAACAAAAGCGGAGGGATTACAACAATACCAGACCTTTCCTACAAGAAATGCTAAATGGAGTACTTCAATTAGAAAGAAAAGGATGTGGCCGGGCGCGGTGGCTCAAGCCTGTAATCCCAGCACTTTGGGAGGCCGAGGCGGGTGGATCACGAGGTCAAGTGATCGAGACCATCCTGGTCAACATGGTGAAACCCCATCTCTACTAAAAATACAAAAAATCAGCTGGGCATGGTGGCGCG
>NW_016107316.1:6522604-6639264 GCF_001604975.1 Cebus imitator
TGAAGGTACAAAGCTCACTGGTAATAGTAAGCACACAAAGAACCACAGAATATTATAATACTGTAGCTGTGGTATGTAAACTATTTTTAAGTAGAAAAACTAAAAGATGAACCAATCAAAAATAATAACTACAAATTTTCAAGACATTGACAGTACAATAAGATATAAATAGAAACAACAAAAAAGTTGAAAAGTGGGGGGACAAAGTTAAAATATAGTTTTTTTAGTTTTCTTTTTGTTTGTTTATGAAAACAGAATTATGTTATCACCTTAAAATAATGGATTATATGATGATAGTATTTGCAAGCCTTATAATAACTTCAAATCAAAAGCATAAAATGGATACACAAAAAATTAAAAAGTCAAAAGTTAAATCATATCACCAGAATTGTCACTAAAAGAAAGACAAGAAAGGAAAGAAGAAAGAGAAGACCACAAAACAACCAGACAACAAATAACAAAAAGGCAGAAATAGGTTCTCACTTATCAATAATAACATTCAATGTAAATGGATCAAACTCTCCAATCAAAAGACATACACTGGCTGGATGGATGAAAATACAAAATCCAATAATCTGTTGCCTACGAGAAACACACTTCACCTCTAAAGACACATATAGACTGAAAATAAAGGGCTAGAAAACAATATTCGATACCAATGCAAACCAAAAAAGAACAGAAGTAGCTATCCTTATGTCAAACAACATAGAGTTCAAAAAAACAAAAACAAAAAAAACTACAAGAAGAGACAAAGAAGGTCACTATATAATGATAAAGGGGTCAATTCAGCAAGAGGATATAACAGTTTTTAATATATATGCACTCAACACTGGAACACTCAGATATATAAAGAATATACCATTCAAGCTAAGGAAAGAGATAGACTCCAATACAATATTAGCTGAAGACTTCAACATCCCACCTTCAGCATTGAACAGATCTTCCAGACAGAAAATCAACAAAGAAACATCTGACTTAATCTGTACTATACACCAAATGGACCTATTACATATCTATAGAACATTTCAACCAACCTCTGCAGAATATACATTCTTTTTGTCAGCAAATGGATCATTCTCAAGAACACACTATATGTTAGGTCACAAAACAAGTCTTAAAACATTCAAAAATTGAAATGATATCAAGCATCTTCTCTGACCACAATGGAATGAAACTATAATTCAAGAACAATAGGAATTTTGAAAACAATACAAACACATAGAAATTATATGTGCCTGAATGACGAGTATGTCAATGAAGAAAATAAGAAGAAAATTGAAAAATTTATTGAAACAAGTGATAATGGAAACATACAAAAAACAAAACCTATAGAATACAGCAAAAACAATAGTAAGAGGGAAATTATAGCTATAAATACATTGAAAAAGAAGGAAAACTTCAAATAAACAACCTAGTGATGCATCTCAATTTGAAAAGCAAGAGCAAATAAAGCCAAAATTAGTAAAAGTCAAGAAAAAATAAAGATCAGACCAAAAATAAATGAATTTGGAGAAGGTGGAGCAAGATGGCAGAATAGAAAGTGCCACCAACCCTCTCCGCCCACCCCCCAGCAATGACACCAAGTTAATGATCATCTATACAGATAGAAACACATTCATAAGAACCAAATATCAGATAAGCACTCATAGTACCTGGTTTTAACTTCAAATTGTTGAAAAAGGCACTGAAGGGACAAAATTTTTTAAAAAGTCTAGAATTGCAGATAACACCCTTCCCCAACCTCCAGCAACAATATGGTTCAGAGAATATCTCTGGGAACTGGGGTAGGGATAACATAGCAACTATGGGGCAGTGAACTCAGTACTGTCCTGATAGAACAGAAAGGAAAAGTGGACCAAACTCAGCTGGTGCCCACCCATGGAGGGAGCATTTAAACCAGCCCAATTCCAGCTGTCAGAACTTGAACTCCTGCCAACCTCACCACCATAAGCTATAGCACTCTGTTTCTCCATGTAAACTTGGAAAGGCAGTCTAGACCATAAGGACTGCAACTCATAGGTGAGTCCTAGTGATGAATTAGGCCCAGAGACAGTGGACTAGGGGGACATGCAACACACTGAGGTACCAGTTGGGGCAGCCAAGGGAGTGTTTACATCACCCCTCCTTAATCCCCTACCACCCACCTGGCTGCACAGATCATGGCTCCAAAAGAGACCCCTTTCTTCTGCTTGAGGAGAAAAGAGGGAAGAGTGGTGAGGACTTTGTCTTATGTCCAGGATACCACCATAGCTGCAGCATGACAGGGCACTGGTCAAAGTCGTGAGGCCCGCATTCCAGGCCTGGCTCCCAGACAACATTTCTAGTCACATCCTGGGTCAAAAAGGAACCCATTGCCTTGAAGAAAAGGACCCAGTCCTGCCAGCATCCATCACCTACTAACTAAAGAGCCCTTATACCACAGATTACCAGCAGCAATACCAGATACTACATCAAGGGCCCTAAGCCACTGAGACTTGCTTCAGGTGAGACTCAGCACATAACCAAATGTGGTGGCTATGGGGCAAAACTTCTGCTTGAGAAAAGCACAGAGGAAAGTGAAGGGAACTTTGTCTTGCACATTAGGTATCAAGATTGCTACAGGGAGACAGAGCACCAAGTGGGCTCTTGGGGGTCCCTGATTCTAGAACTTCATGCTTGGATCACGTTTCTAGACCTACCTTGGGTCTTTGACCTGAATGGTATGTCCCAGGCTCGGCAGCATTCATGACAAGCTGATTTAAGAGACCTGGGGTACTCTAGCAGTACTCCAGCAGTGGTGGTACTCTAGCAGTACTCCTCATGGCCTAGTGTAGCAGTGGCTATGGGGTGAGGCTCCTGTCTCTTTGAAAAGGGGAGGGAAGAGTGGAAAGGACTGCCTTGTGTTGTTTGACTGCCAGGTCAGCCACAATGCAACAGAACACTAAGTAGACTTGTAAAATTTTTGACTCTAGGCCCTGACTACCAGTTGGCACTTCTGGACCCACCTAGGGCTTGGGGGACCTCACTACCCTAAAGGAAAGAACACAGGCCTGGCTGGCTTTGCAACCTGCTGATTGTAGAGCTCTAAGGCCCTGAGCAAACATAGGCAGTAGCAGGAAGTAGTTAACAGCAGACCTTGAGCAAGACCCAGTGCTGTGCTGGCTTCTGACCTGACCCAATGCACTCATAGTGGTGGTGGCAACAGGAATGCTGTATCACTTCACCTACAGCTTTAGGTGACTCAGAGAAAAGAGAGAGAGAGCCCAAACATTCTGTATGTTTGGAAGAAAGTAAGGGAAGGGAACAAGAGTTTTGCCTAGTAATCCAGAAGATTTTCCCAGATTTTGTCCAAGACAATCAAGGCAATACCTCTATGAGTCTGCAAGAACTGCAGAATTACTGAGCTTGGGGTGTCCCCTAAAGCAAATATAGCTTAGATCACAACATCCAACTCCTTTTAAATACTGAAAAGCCTTCCCAAGAAGAATGGCTACAAATAAGCCCAAACAGTGAAGACTATAATAAATGTATAACCCTTCAATGAACAGACAACAAGGAACATCTATCAGCATTCATAACATCCAGGAAAACAAAACACTGTACCAAATGAACTAAATAAGGTACCAGGGACTAATCCTGGAGAAACAGAGATATGTGACTTTAAAAACAGATAATTCAAAATAGCTATGTTAAGGAAACTCAAAGAAATTCAAGATAAGACCAAGAAGGAATTCAAAATTCTATCCAATAAGTTTAACAAAGAGAATGAAATAATTAAAGACAATTAAGCAGAAATTCTGGAGCTGAAAAATGAAAAATAGTTTTTTAATAGCAGTATTGATCAAGCAAAAGAAAGAATTAGTGAACTTGAAAATACACAAAGGAGACATAAGAAANAAAAAAAAAAAAAAAAAAAAGCAATGAAACAAGCCTAAAAGATCTAGAAAATAGCCTCAATGCAGCAAATATGAGTTATTGGCCTTAAAGAAGAGGGCATCCAAACTGTAAAAGAGGAAGTCAAATTATCCTTGTTTGTGATTATATGATTTGATATTTTGATAAACTTAAAACTCCACAAGAAAACTATGATAACTGATAAGAAAATTTAGTAAAGTTGCAAGATACAAAATCAACATACAAAAATCAGTAGCACCAACAATGAACAATTTGAAAAATAAATTGAAAAGGTAATCCCATGTATAACATTTACAAGAGCCACAGATAAAATTAAATACCCAGGAATTATCATAACCAAAGAAGTGAAAGATCTCTATAATGAAAACCATAGAACACTGATAAAGAAAATGGAAGAGGATACCAAAAAAGAAAAAAAGGAAAAATATGCCATGTTCACGAATTAGAAAAATCAATACTGTTAAAATGTACATACCACCCAAAGCAATCTACAGATTCAATGCAATCTCCATCAAAATACCAACGACGTTCTTCTCTGAAATAGTAAAAGTAATTCTAAAATTTACATGAAACCACAAAAGACCCAAAATTGCCAAATCTGTCATAAGCAAAAAAGAAAAAAAAAATGTAGAAATCACATTACTTGACTTTAAATTATACTACAAAGCTATGGTAATCAAAATGGCATGGTAGAGGCACAAAAACAGACCCGTAAATTAGTTAAATGGAATAGAGAACTCAGAGATAAATCCATACATCTACAGTGAACTTACTTTTGACAAAGGTGTCAAGAGGATACATTGAGGGGAAGGACAGTTTCTTCAATAAATGGTGCTGTGAAAGCTAGATGTTCATATACAAAAGAATGAAACTAGACCTCTATTTCTCACCATACATAAAAATCAAATCAAAATCGAATAAAGATTTAAACCTAATACCTCACGCTATGGAACTACTTCAAGAAAACCTATTTCTCACCATATATAAAAATCAAATCAAAACGCAATAAAGACTCAAACCTAATACCTCAAACTATGGAACTACTTCAAGAAAACACTGGGGGAAACTCTCCAGGACACTGGATTGGGGAAAAATTTCTCAAGTAATGCCCACAAGCACAGGCAACCAAAGCAAAAAAAGGACAAATTGGATCACATCAAATTAAACAGCATCTGTACAGCAAAGGATACAATCAACAAAATGAAAAGACAACACACAGAATAAGAGAAAATATTTGCAAACTATCCTTCTCACAAGAGATTAATAACTAGAATATATAAGAAGTTCAAACAACTCTATAGAAAAGAAATCTAATAATCTGATCCAAAAAATGCACAAAAGACCTGAACAGACATTTCTCAAAAGAAGACATACAAATGGAAAACAGGTAGATGCTGTTGGTGGGAACGTGAATTAGTACAACCACTATGGAGAACAGTTTGGAGGTTCCTCAAAAAACTAAAAATAGAGTTACCGTATCATTCAGCAAACCCACTGCTGGGTATATACCCAAAAGAAAGGAAATCAGTATATCAAAGAGATATCTGCACTCCATATTTATTGCAGCATATTCACAATCGCAAAGATTTGGAAACAACCTAAGTTTTCATCAATAGATCAATTGATAAAGAAAATGTTGTACATACACACAACGGAGTACTATTCAGCCACAAAAAAAGAATGAGGTCTTGTCACTTTCATGTCTCTGAAATGGAACTGGAGGTCATTATGTTTAAGTGAAACAATCTGGGCACAGAAAGACAAACTTTGCATCATCTCACTTATTAATGGGAGGTAAATATTGAAATAATTTAACTCATAGAGATAGAGAGTAGAAGGATGGTTACCAGAGGATGGGAAGTGTAGTGAGGAAGTAAGGAAGGGGAAATGAAAGTGGTTAATGGGTACCAAAAAATGGTTAGAATGATTGAATAAGAACTAGTATTTGCTGGCACAACAGGGTAACTGTAGTAAAAAATGATTCAATTATACATTTTTTAAAAACTAAAAGAATACAATTAGATTTTTTGCAACCCAAAGGATTAATGCTTGAAATGATGGACAACCCCCATTTACCCTGAAATGATTATTATGCATTGAATGCCTACACCAAAATATCTCATCAGGTGACCCATATATATATATATATATATGCACACCTACTCTGTACCCACAAAAATTAAAAATGAAAAACACAAATTCAGTAAAGTTGCAAGATACAAAATCAAGATACAAAATTCAGTAGCATTTATATATGCCAACAGCAAACTATCTGAAAAAGAAATTAATACCATTTGCAACAGCTACAAAGAATAAAAAATATCTAGGTTTCAATTTAACCCAGTAAGTAAAAGATTTATACAACTTAATTTACAAAACACTGATGAAAGGAGTTGAAGAATATACAAAAAATGGAGAAAGATATTCCATGCTCATGATTGGAAAAATTAATATTGTTGAAATGACAATACCACCCAAAGTAATTAGATTCAGTGCAATCCCTATCAAAATCCTGATGACATTCTTCACAGAAATAGAAAAAAAACTCAAAAATTCTCACAGTATTGAACCATAAAAGACTCTGAATAACCAAAGCCAATCCTGAGCAAAGAGAAAAATATAGAGGTACCACACTACCTGATATCAAAATGTACTACAAAATTCTAATAATAAAATCATTATGGAACTAGTACTAAAACAGACACATAGACCAATGGGGGAAAAAAAACCGAGAACCCAGATTTACATATTTATAGACAACTCATCTTCAACAAAAGTACCAAGAACATCCATTGAGGAAAGGACAGTTCCTTCAATAATTGGTGTTGGGAAAACTAGATATTCATATGAATATCTAGTTTCATTTCAAAGAATGAAATCAGGCTCCTATCTCTCACAGTACACAAAAATCGAATCGAGATGGATTGAGGACTTAAATTTCAGACGTGAAACTATGATACTACTAGAAGAAAACATTGGGCAAATGCTCCAGGACATTGGTCTGGGAAATAATGTTTGTATAAGATCTCAAAAGCATGGGCAACCAAAGCAAAAATAGACAAATGGCATTACATCAAGCTAAAAAGCTTCTACACGGCAAAAGAAACAATCAACAAACTAAAGACATAACCCACAGAATAGGAGTAGATATATGAAATGTCCTCATCTGATACATGATTAATGATGAGTATATATAAGGAGCTCACCTGACTCAGTAGCAAAAACACAAATAATTCAATTAAAGAATGGAAAAAAAGATCAAAACTGAAATTTCATAAAAGAAGACACACAAATGGCCAACGGGTATATGAAAAAAATGCTCAAAATGATACTAATCATTGTAAAAATGCAAATCAAAACCACGATGAAATATCATTTCACCCCAGTTAAAATGGCTTTATTAAAAAGGATTAACAAATGTTGGCAAAAATGTGGAGAAAGGGAGAACCCTGGCACATTGTTGATGGGAATGTAAATTAGTACAGCCACCACAGAAAACAGCATGGTGGTTCTTCAAAACCCTAAAAATAGAGCTATCATATGATCCAGCAATTCCACTGCTGGATACATACTCACAAGAAAATGAATTGATATACTGAAGAGACATCTGCATTCTCATGTACTGCAGCACTATTCAGAAGAGCCAAAATAGTGAATAAATCTAATTGCCCATCAATCGATGAATTGATATTGAAAATGTGGTACATAAACACAATGGAATATTTCTCATCCATAAAAATGAAGGATACTCTGTCATTTGCAGCAATATGGATGGAACTGGAGGTCATTATATTACATGAACTAAGCCAAGCATAGAAAGACAAATCCCACGTGACCTCACTCACATGTGGGAGCAACAAAAGTGAATCTCATGAAGATAGAAAATATATTGGCGGTTACCAAAGGCTTGAAAGGATAGGGAGTGGTGTGTGGGAAGGATAATGGGAGGGTGATTAATGAGTACAAATACACAGTTTGATAGAAGAAGTAAGACCTTGTGTTTGACAGTCAATAGGGTGAGTATAATTTATAAAAATCTGCTGTACATTTCAAAATAGCTTGAAGAGAGTAATTCAAGTGTTTCTATTAGTAGCATAAAGAAAATACAAAAGTGTAAGGTGGTGGAGATCCCAGTTACACAGATTTGACCTTTACAAATTATGTTAATGTATTAATTTATGACATATACCCCAAAACTATGTATATCTATTAGGTATCAGTTTTAAAAAATTAATTAAAATTTCAAAAAATGAAAAAGGCCATATGCAAGCTGTTTTGTACAATACCTCTTTTACATCTAAAATATGCTTATGTGAAGATTCACTTTCCCTATTTGTAATCTATCTCATTATCAGTAATATCTTCTTGAAGTCTCATGCTTTGAGTTCTATGCATTTACAACTCTAACGCACATCTTGGAACTTTGCACATTACAGATGCACAACGACTCTAATTGAGGTAACTATGTTATTCATCTGGGAGTTATTCTGAATACTTAATTCCAACAAAATGTGTGTTTTGTTTTACGGTCTTCATTTATCTCATTGGTGTCTTTGGGGAAGGGTAGCGCCCTCTCAAAGGAGCCACAGGGATTTATGAGCATTTTAGTGCATGTGCACCAGCAGTCTGTGTGTGAATTGAGAGACAACAGAAGTTTTGACTCACCTGGAGGAGCCCTCGCTCTGGTAGAGGAGATGAAAATGCACATGCCAGTTTAGAAAAACAACACATTTTCCCTTTTAGTTCTTAAAAAACACAGACTTTAGATCACATTATTGCTTTCAAGGGTTGCACTGAGCAGACATAGCTCTTCAACAAGTACTCCTTTGAGAAATCTCAGGATGATGCTATCCCCTCAATAATTTAAGTGTTCTATTATGTGGTAACTTATACTTTACTACTGGGTTTAAAATTTTATATTGCATTTTTTTTAAGAGTCTGACACTGCACTGAAAAACAGGCAATGTAAAATACCTTGGAAATACTTTGATAATATCAGCATCACTTTCTCTCCCAAGTGGGAAAGAAGGTGAAATAGGGTTGTCTTGGTGAATGCAGGCCCTAGAACGCTAGAGTGAAATGTGGGCTTCCTACATTTATTGCTCTTTATGTCCACAGCCAGAAGGCTAGGACCACAGAGCAGACCTAGAAGACCATTTCTAACCTATGAGGAAAGTATCAATATCCCAGCTAGGAAGTAGGGCCAGTATCTGGAGCCAAAGGTCAGTGATAAATGCCTAAAAAGCAAGGAGTAACAGATCAAAACACAACTCAAGAAGGGAATCCATGCGAATGCTAGAGATTATTGGCATTGTTTTCAACTATTCCTGGCATTCTGTAAGTGAGCCAGATTTGTTTACACAATTTTTAATGAAATATTTAGTTTCTGGAAGGTGGGGCAGCATAATTTCTGGATCCAGGGAGACCAGGTTTCTTTCCTACCTTATTTTCTTAGCTGTGTAATCTCATGAGGAGAAAACAAACAAAACAAACATGTAACCTTTCTAGCTTTCAGGTTCTTCATCTGTAAAATTAAAGTCATAACTAAATTTCAAGGTTGCTTTACAGTTAAATGAGATAGCACATGTAGAATTGCCTAGTACAATGTTGGGCATATGAAAGGCAATTAATAAATGCTATTTTCCCAATGCAGCCTGTATTATTTAAGGTAATGTTAGATGCTAGAGCAGATGATTCCCAAATTCTAAGTGGCTTAAACCAGTGAAAATTCTTTTCTTACTCACAACACAGCACAGTGGCAGTCTTGATGGTCAGGCAGCAATGAGAGCAAAAGGAAGCTACAGAAAAGGCACACCGCTTTTGTAAGTTTTGACCCAGAAGTGACACATCAGTGGCATGTTTCAGGAACCCGGAGATCTGGAAACTCTGTTCTTATATAGAGGTCTGGCAAATCTTCCCGTTATCCCCTCTGGAGACACATTCTCTTCTTTACTCTGGAATACGGCAAATCTGCTCTGCAGAACAACGTGAGATATCTCCACCTTTATCATCTCAAATGGAATTAAATTTGCTAGGGAAGGCTTCACCGTCTTTCTAAGGCCATCGGCATACAGCTAGTGCTCGACTTACGACCACGGCCGGGCCTGTGGACCGGTCATAACACAATTTGGTCGTAAGTTGAGTAGGCTATATGTACAGTTGAAATGGTGCACGCAGAGATGGTAGTGCTGCCCGAAGCTGATCCGCACTGTCGTACACCCAGCTGGGCAACGTTTGCGCTGCCAGACGCAGAGCAGCCGTGGCTAGCAATTGTGGTCGTAAAGTCAAATGGTCGTAAGTTGCATAGGTGGTAAGTCGATCAATACCTGTATGTAAATACTCTTTTGACCCAGCAATCCCATTACTGGGTATATATCCAAAGGATTATAAATTGTTCTATTATAAGGACACATGCACATGAATGTTCACTGAAGCACTGTTTACAATAGCTAAGACTTGGAACCAACCCAAATACCCATTGATGATAGACTCAACAGGGAAAATGTGGCACATATACACCATGGAATACTGTGCAGCCATAAAAAACGGTGAGTTCTTGTCCTTTGTAGGACATGGATGAACCTGGAAACCATCATTCTCAGTAAACTGACACAAGAACAGAAAATCAAACACCACACGTTCTCACTTATAGGCGGGTGTTAAACAGTGAAAACACATGGACACAGGAAGGGGAGCATCACACACTGGGGTCTGTCAGGAGGGGGAGCTAGGGAAGGGACAGTGTGGGGTGGGGAGTTGGGGAGGGATAACATGAGGAGAAATGCCAGATATAGGTGATGGGGAGGAAGGCAGTAAACCACACTGCCACGTGTGTACCCATGTAACAATCTTATATGTTCTTCACATGTACGCCAAAACCTAAAATGCAATAAAATATATATTTTTAAAAAATTCTTGAAAAGATGGTCGGAAACAAATTGGTTTTTAATACATGGATATGTCAACATGAGAGATTTAAGAATTATATCCCAATACTTCTAATACCTGTTTTTGTAGACAAGGAAACTGAGGTTTTAAAAGCCTACTACCTTCCTGCAGGTCACCTGATGGCAAGTAGTGAGCAGCAAAACTGGAATAGAACCTTGATCTCCTGACCTTGACTGGTCTCACGTCAGTTCTTCCAGTGAGGAGTGACATTTAAGGGCAAGAGCCAATTTTCTACAAATGACAAAACGAACACTCCAACAGGATGACTTAGCTGAGATCACTTAGTTACTAAATAACAGAGCGAGCTGCGCACAGCGGTTCACACCTATAATCCCAGCACTTTGGGAGGCCAAGGCAGATCATGAGGTCAGCAGTAAATGGTAAAACCCTATCTTTACTAAAAATACATGGTAAAACCCTACCTTTACTAAAAATACAAAAATCAGCTGGGTGTGGTGACACATACCTGTAGTCCCAGCTACTCAGGAGACTGAGGCAGGAGAATCGTTTGAACCCAAGAGGTGGAAGTTGTAGTGAGCTGAGATTGTACCACTGCACTCCAGCCTGGGTGATAGGGTAAGACTTCATCTCAAAAAAAACAGAGCCAAGACTTGAATTCTTATTCCAAGACTATTCATACTACCTGACAGGTACCCAGGTAGTGGCACAGGTACAAAACAGCCTATATCCTAGTCCCATTCCCCCATTTCTAATAGCTGTTTGAGTCTTGGTCAGTTCTTTAACTTTTCTAAATTCAGGTTCCTTTTCTACCAAACGTGAAAAACAGACCTCCACTGTGAGTTTGTGGTGAGAATTAAAAGGAAATAACATACTGTAAAGTGGAAAACATATGGGGTGAAGGCTTTGGAGTTAAGAACAAGGGCATCAAAGGCGTACTATTCTGGCTGCCCAAGCTGTTATTTACCAGATATGTGACCATGAGCAATCAATTTAACACCTCCTTGACTCGACGAAGGCAACTGTACAAAGGGATAATAGCATCTCTATTCTAGGGTTGTTGAAAGAATTAAATAAGATGATACATACAAAGTACCTAGAACAGAACCTGCCATGTAGTAAGTGCTCAAAACGTATTAGCTTGTATTATTAAAGACAGTGTACAATTGTTATAGTCATTCCATCAATTCTGCTGCTCTAAGGGGCCCCTCTGTTCAGAGACTTCTTAGTCGCCTACTGGATTTCAATTGGAGCAACTCAGCTTTTATCTTTATTATTTGTTGTTTCTACATGCATGAATTTCCTTCAACAAGGGTTTCCGTGTTAAAAGTAAATAAAAACCACCTCCTTCTGTCCTGGGCTTAGCTATACTAGAGCTTAGATAATTCACTCCCACCTCTCTGAGCTTCCATTTCTTCATCTGTGAAATGGTAGGAGGTGGTGGGGTGAGTGGGAGAGAATAATAACTCTAACTTCTTTCCCCCTCACCTCCTATAACATTAAAATTATAAACCTTTGTATCAATACCCCATTAGCCTGTTCTTAGTAATTTACATTTCCGTGGAATTCAGGTTGGGAAGCAGGTATGGGCTGGGGAGTCTAGAGGGAAAGAAGCAGGAATATGTGAGAAATCTTTGGGAGACAAAAGCTTAAGCAAACAAAAGAAGCAGACCCAGAGGGGAACAAGAATATGAAAATCCAACTTCACTGTCTTAGACAAATCAGTAAGCATAGGTCCTTACCCATGAAAGACAGGGGAAGCTTAATTTTCACCTAGGCTTAAAAAGAAAATCCCTTATAATTCTAAAGCATGTATTTCACATTTTGACCTCTCTGAAATGAGAAATCATTTTATCCCCAATGTGTACATTAATCTAATATTGTTTTGTTTTGTTCTTTACAATTGCTGATGCTAAATCAATGAAGTATCTTATAATTAAATATGTGCGAGACTTATAGAAATATAGTAATACATATGCAGTATCCATAATGTGCCTAGATGCTTTCTCTAGGAGATCATGTTTTATCCTCACAATAATCCTATGAAGCTGGCATTACTATTAGTTTCATGCTACTGGAAAAACTGAAGCTCAGAGAGTCTGTTACTTTTAACAAATTGGCAGAAAACTCTTAATCAACAAGATCAGGATCCAAACTGAAGATCTCACTCACTCCAAATCTCATACTCTTTCAATCTTATTAAGCATGTCCTTAGAAGAAATTGTTTCCCTGGTCTCTATTTCCAGAGAGATTTTATCAGCTACAGTCTCTCAGGCCACTACATTGGAGGTAGGATGTTTTATCTGATTGACAAAAATCGTAAGAGACTGACATCTATTAGTTTACATTACTCCATGGAACAAGGACCAGATGTTCAAAGTCCATATTGGCCATGTGGTCCTTCCCACTCTATTATTTAAAGAGGCCTTCTGTTTTATATAGTCAGCTTAACAGTGCAGGCTCTGCCCTTGCAATTAGTGACTAGCAATTCTGGGTACTTTAATCAAGCATATGATAAGAAGACTAACTCTAGATAAAGACCAACCCATGTTCTCCAACCTAATGATACTAGTAATATTTTTCTCTCCAGCTGTCAGTCGTATCTGTTTCTCAATTGCGGTTATACCAAAAACATTTGGTTACTGGTTTGTTATAAATTGCTAATACAAATAAGTCTAGAATATACTACAAGAGCAAAAACAATAATATTATCCATATGTTTATCTGGAATGTCCCTTCCTTAGTTTTTAGATTCAGGAGTCACATCTCAAAAATGCCAAGTGACTTGCCAAAAACCTCTCAGTTCTGACATAGAGTGAGGATAAGTAAAATCCATGTTTTTGGATGCCTAGTCAAATATTCTTCTCACTCACTCCATTTAATTATGTACTGATTAAAATATAATGGTCAAATGAGGTTATGTGTCTAAAATTGACCAGTGAGGGCATAAGAGACATCAGGATCTTACTCTCGAGACATCAGGATCATCCTGAAAAATGCTGCTAAGCAGATTTAATGTCGATCAACAACCAGAGTCAATATCCATTTGAACCACAAAAAACAGATTATCTGAAATGGGCCTTGGCTCAGCATTTAAACGATATGCACGCAATTCAGAAATGGCTTGGGAAAAATCTAATGCTAAGACTACTAACAAGTCACAGATCTAACTGCAACACTGAGTCATAATAATGATATATGCCTGACTTTTTTAGTCATAGAAAACCCACAGAATTTTGTGCCAAAAAAATCTTACATGGCTTATAAGCTATGCAGAGAAATGAAAAGCAAACAGAATAAACTGTAAGAGCTTAAGAGTGGCAAACAAAACCTCCTATTGGGTAAGTGAAAGAAGTTGATATATCATTAAGTGACGTTTACAGACGCTCTTGGATAGGTCACAAAACAAACCTTTCTGGCTAACATCCAGGAGTCAATAAAATCCGCATTGAGCTATAGCAGTTTTCTAAATAGAAAGCAATATAAAACATTTCTCAACAGCTTTGTCTCTACATTATGGCTCAGGAGGGTTGAGGGGTGGTAGATTGGTAGATTAATTATACATGTTTGTTAACAATCTGAAAAGCCCAAGGAAGCATGGAGTAATCTTCTCTTGGGGTAAGACCTGAGCATCTGGTCTAGAAGAATAAAATATGTAAGTGTTCTACCTCAAGACCCAACCAAGGGTAAGCATCTTCATTTGGCAGGGTCTGTATTTTAAATCTGATGTTTCTAGATGCTTGCCCTGGCTCCCTCATCTTACAATTCTGCAGGCATCTACTGAGCACTAGTATGCATGCAAAAAGTGCTTTGTAAGCTGAAAAGTGGATGAATGTAAGGAATGGTTATCATTAATTAGAACATGTTACAGATCATGCACATGATTGTTTTAAAGATAAGAAAGACATTATTCTTCCTCTGTCTTCTGAAAGGTGGAATTTTTTGTCTTGTCTTTTGTTTTTGGTTTGTTAGATATTGTAAAAAAAAAAAAAAAAAGAAGGGTCACGTTTATACATTTTCTTTTTATATTTTGTTTTAAATGTGCTTATACGTTTAAAAAAATAAAAGCATAAAAAGCAAAACTTATTTTTCACTGCTTACTATGGTTTAGAATTATTAAATGTTTTCTTTCCTAATTATCACAACAGCCATGCAGAGGCACAGAAGAAGGAAAAGGCATCCCCCTGATCATCCAAATGAAGTGGGATTTAAATTCACAACTTCTCGCTTCACATTCTTCATTACTAGACTTTGGCACTGCATGCCTTTTATGGTGCACCTGCTCTGGGCCAGACATTGCTGTGTATTTTAAATCAAGTATCTCAGTTATTATCTTTATTTTACAATCAAGGAGACTGAAGGCCACAGAAGCTAAGCAATGTACCTAACATTATACCTTACAAATAACAAAAGTGGAAGCTAAATCCAGATGGGTCTAGTTCTCAAGCTTGTGATTGTTCTACCATACCATCCATCCCATCTAGCCTATATAGTCAGGAATCCACTGATAATGACATTTGTTGTTTTGGGGCACCTTGATCAGATATTTCTTATTAGCTTTTTAATATTTGAAATAATTACTAAAATTTTGGATTTTAACAAGACTACTATAGAATATGTTTCTGAAAATGACTAAAATTTCACCATGGCAACATCTACATGTGGTTTACTAATACTGATTTGAAAATAAGGGTCTATGGGAAAGTATAAAAATAAATTCATATAACTAGAGCATGGTATTACTGGAAAAGCCTTTTCACTTAAATTGTCTTCCTGATACTTTCCTCATTATTGTGTAGCTGAAGCTGTAGACATGGACGGAATTTTTTCTTGGTGTGTTAAAGCCCAAGACTTAGAAACTTTCTATGGTTTCTTCAGTGATTGCACTAGGTACATCCTCTCCTTACTGAGTTTAGTCTAACCAACAAAGCAGGGACTTCGCTACTAGATTGTCTTGTGTAATCAATTTGCAAGGCTTTGTCTTTCTAACACCCCTTTCTTTCTTTGGAAAAGTATCCCTTCCCACCTTCATTTGGTTCTGCTAAGACTGCAAATTATAAGAATACACTTTGCCTTGCAGCAGCGAGTAGAGAATGGAGAGACGACTGAGGGGTAGTGCTCATGAACCAGACTGAGCCCAACAGAATCCTTCCCCAGAATTTTCTGAAGGGAGTTGTCTTGCTGCACTTGGACTATAAATCGTATGTTACTTTCAAGGTTCCTGGGAATATGTTACCAGTTATATGTTTGGCCCTGAGAGAATGAAGTCAACTGACAGCTAAAGAAATAGAAAAGCCTCTACTTGTGTGGTCCTTGCAGCTAATGCAAAGAGACATAAGGTGAAAGAAATAAGCAAGTTATATAGTATGTTAAGTGCTATTGTTATTGACTCTCAAGATAATTTCCTATGTCAGTAGTGCATCTTTCTTCCTCTTTGCAGACGACTTCCCCTTGCACCTAGAATGGTGTTCATTGTGCAGAACTGCTTAGAAGTGCAAGAGTTTTAATTTGCCTAGAGCAACCATCAACCAAAAAAAGATGCCAAGAATCTGCGGAAAATACCTGTTTATCCATCCCTCTTTTGGATAATTCTGTAGTACATTCTAACTGACTATTCAGAAAGTCTCTAGCAGAATTGGGTCAAAGTTACCCATCAGGGTACCAGATCAAACATGCACCCTTCATTGGCTTCTCTCTCTCTCCTCTGTGTCACTTTCTCTACTCCATGTTTTAATTTATCCAGGATTTTTAATGAAACCAACCATATTCTCTAATTCTGCATGTGGTTACCAGGTCACAAGCAGTCCATACCATCTTCCTCTTCTATTAATCATTTTATACTCCTCTTACCCTCAACCAGCACTGTTCCTGGTCTAGGTGGTTTAATGGAAGGTAGGGGTAGTGACGAAAGTCCTCACCCTGGGATTTCTGAACTCTTGGTTTCCATGTCCTTCTTGGGCCATGGCTGCTGCCCTTATACATATACTACCAAAACTAGGACAAAAAAGTAGCAAAAGATATCCAAGCTGGTTAGCAAAATGTCCAATGTATTCTCCTCTGTGTCCATTGTGGACTTGTAATGATCAGGGTCAGTCACCGCAGCCAGGTGACTAATTCCTTTCCTTGCCTATAGGACTTTCATCCCAGAGTCAGTGCTGATGAATGGTAGACAAAAATTAAAGTGGAAGGAGGCCTGCACTTCTGTCTACAATCAAGTGTCCAAACCTGCATTTATTTTTTTTCCTTTAAATAATTTAAAACTGGACAAAAGTTTTAAATTAAAGTTGTATATTTTATATAGAGTAACTCAAATATTATCTTTATTTTACAATCAGGAGACTGAAGGTCACAGAAGCTAAGCAATGTGCTTAACATTATACCTTACAAATAACAAAAGTGGAAGCTAAATCCAGATATGTCTGGTTCTCAAGCTTTTGATTGTTCTACCATACCATGCATCCCATCTAGCCTATATAGTCAGGAATCCATTGATAATGGCATTTGTTGCTTTGAGGCACCTTGATCAGGTGTTTCTTATTAGCTTTTAGTCTTTGGCTGAGTGTTGATCCAATTAGGGGTTTGAAGAAACTACCAAGTGCAAGGAAAAGTCATCAGAAAGGAACATGCTGAACGATCCCCAGGACTCACAGGGATTAGGGAAGTTTGTTTTCCTCTAGCTGCAGTGGAGGAGCCACCTAACATATAGGGAATTGAGAAGAATTTTGAAAAGATATTGCCTCAGCAGTGGGCCAAATTAGCCTAGAATAAAGGCTGCTTAGGTTCTAGCTAGCAAAGCTTAAAAGCAACCCTCAAGCAAATGGAATTATTTCCATGCAGCTTAAGTATGTCCTAGGGGTGGAAAAAAAAAGGCAAAACAACAACACCAAAAACGTTGAAACACACAAAAAAACCAGCATGCAATAACAAAATTCATAATTTGGGTCATCCAATAAAAATGACAGCTGTGCAATGAATCTGGAAAATCAATCCATAGCAAGGGGAAAAATCAACCTGTGGAAACAATCCAAAATTACACAGATAACAGACATTAGGACACAAAGATATTAAAGTATTATTATAAATATGTTCCTTATATTCCAGTAGAGAGAATGATGCAATTATTTAAAAATGAGAAACATAAAAGAAATTAGGAAACCCAAATCAAACTGAAACACATAAAAAAAATACAATGTCTGAGATTAAAAATAAACTAAAATTAAAATACACTGAATAGGATTAGCAGCAAATTACACCCTACAGAAAAATAAATATTAGTGACTTTGAAGGCACAATAATAATAACTACCCAAAGTGAAACACATAGAAGGAAACAAAAATTGAAAAAACAAAAAATAAATGATTAGCTATAGGGCAACACCAACAGGCCTAACATACATGTAATTGGAGATTATGAACAGAAATAGAGGAGAAAGATCAGGGAAGAGAAAAAAATATCTAAAGAAAATATGGTAAAAAAAATCTGACACATTTGAAACAAACTAAACCTATGAAAACAAGAAACTCACAGACTCATAATACCAAGTCTCACGTAAAGACACAAAGGTGTTTCCAGTCACAAAAGTAAAATAAAAACATTTTTAGACATATGACATCTGAGAATATCCATTGCCAGCAAGCCATACAATAAAAAATGTGAAAATAAGAATTTCAGGCAGAAAAAAATGAGACTAGCTGGAAATTTGAATTTACACAAAAATGTGAAAACTATCAGAAATGCAAAAACATGGATAAATATAAAATCATTCTAATGTTAAAAATTCATGTAAAAGATAAAAGCAAACATGATGACAAGATGTTGAAGGTTTTTAACAATGTAGAAGTAAAATGTATAATATAGCACAAAAGCCAGGAGAGGAGAAAGAGAAGTATACCATTGTAAAATACTTAGACTACACATAATATGTTGTAATACTACACAAAAGTAGACCATGTACACTTTAAATACTAAAATAACCATTTAAAAAGCAGAATTACAATAATAATAAATGAAATTTTAAAGATTCTCAAACCAAGAGTCAGCAAAAAAAGAGGCCAAAATTGACCAAAAATAGACAACACAAATAGAAAACTAAATAGAAGAATGGTAGATTTAAATCCAATCATGTCAATTATCACATTAAATATACATTTTCTAAACACAACAATTTGTAGACAGAGATTGTAAAACTGAACAGAAAATCAAGACCCAAATATATGCTGACTACAAGCACACACATACACACACATGCATATATACACACATTTACATATAGAAACAGGCAGAGGTTACATGTAATAGGATGGAAAAAATGAACACGCTTACACAAATGAAAGGAAAACCGGAGTGACTATATTAACATCAGAGAGTAAGTTCAGAGTAAAAAAATAAAAACAGGGAAAGAGAGGGTCATTTGAGAATTATTGAGAGAACATAAGAATTCTAAATATTTACGTATAACAATAGAACTTTAAAAGACATGAATCTAAATTTGATAAAACTGAAAAGAAAAATAGGGAAATCTAATAACCTTCCTTCAACAATTGATAGAACAAGTAGACAGTCCTGAACAAACTGCCAGCCAACTGGATCTACTTGATACTACAATATCTACATTTTTTTTTTTTTTTTTTGAGACAGAGTCTCCTTCTGTTACCCAGGCTGGGGTCCAGTGGTGTGAGCTCTGCTCACTGCAACCTCCGCCTCTGGGGTTCCAGCGATTCTCCTGCCTCAACCTCCCGAATAGCTGTGATTACAGGCTCGTGCCACCACACCTAACTAACGTTTTGTGTGTTTTTAGTAGAGATGGAATTTCGCCATGTCGGCCAGACTGCTCTCAAACTCTTGACCTTAGGTGATCCACCTGCCTCGGCCTCCCAAAGTGCTGGATTACAGGCGTGAGCCACCGCACCTGGCCAGAATATGCACTCTTTTCTGAGTGCACATAAAATATGTACCAGGATAGACTATCCTCTATGTTATAAAACAGATTTTAATATATTTAAAAGGATTTAAATAATATAAAACGTGTTCACCAAACATAATGGAAGAAAATTAAAAATTAATAACAGAAATATATCTGGAAGATCCCTTAATGTTTTCCAAAAGGAGAAAAAAACAACCCCGCCCCTACACATACCACACATATTTAAAATAACCTGTAGGCCCAAAATAAAAAAGAAAATTAGAATTTATTCTGAACTAAAGAAATGAAAACATGACATATCAAAATGTGTGGCTAAGGTAGTATGCAGAGAAAAATATATTGCATTAATTTTTTTTTACTAAAAAAGTAAAAATCAATGATCTAAAATTTCAACTCATGAGAATGGGAAAATAAGAGCAAATTAAACACAAAATAAGCAGAAGGATGACAAAGATAATAGGAAAAATAAGCACAACAGAAAACAGAAACAAAATAAAGTCAACATAACCAAAGTTGGTTATTTGAAAAGGTTTATAAAATGGATAAGCCTCAAGCCAGGGCAGGAGAAAAAGCAAAAACACAAACTACTAATATAGGGAATGAGTCATGAGACATTTCTATAGATCTTACAGACAATAAAGGGATAATAAGACAATAAAGAGATAAAAATATGTCATTTGTGCTTAAAAGGACAGATGCCTTAAAAGATAGAGACTCACTCAAAAGAAATAGGAAAATCAAAAAATATATAAATAATAGTAATTCTACGCATATTTTTCCAAAACAGTTAATGAGGAAACACTGCACAACTCTTTCTATGAGGCCTGCACTGCCCTGATAATAAAACATATGAAATTACAAGAAGCAAAAGCTACAAACCATTATCTCTCCAAGAATAGATGTAAAAATTCTTACCAAATATTTGGAAAATAAAATTTTTAAATATTTTCAAAGAATAATAGGTCATGACCAAGTGGGATTCATCTCAGGAATGCAAGTTTACTTTGGCAGTAACAAATAAAAATGTCGTTCACTCTATTAGTAAACTAAAAAAACAAAACTCATTTGACCATCTCAATTGACACAAAAAATCCTTTGACAAAATTCAACATTCATTCATGATAGAAACTGAGAGAACTAGAAATAGAAGGGAAATTTTTATTCTTTGAAAAAAATGTAATCAAACTGAGAGAACTAGAAATAGACGGGAAATTTTTATTCTTTGAAAAAAATGTAATCTACAAAAAAATAACCTGTAAATAATACTAAGTATGCTTAATGGTAATAAATAATACTTTCAGGCAAAGATCAGAGAGAAAGCATGGATAGACAATCTTGCCACTTCACTCAACATTATAAAGAGATCCTAGGAATATCTGGCAAAAAAAGGAAATAAAACATAAATAGATTAGAAAAGAGAAAATAAACTGTTTCTATTTTTAGACTGTATGAGCTGATTATCTATGTAGAACATCCCAAGAAACCTACCAAAAAAAAAAAAAAAATGCTGGAACTAGACTCTCACACAAGAAACGCGACTAGTAAAGTTGCAGGATACGAAATCAGAAGTAAAAATAGATTTCAGTTTTATAAACTAGCCACAATAAATAATTAAAATTAAAAATACAATTAAAATAGCTTAAAATATGAAATGCTTGATATTTGGTGCCTCTGAAGCTTGATGCTACATTATAAAGAGAATGAGACAGTTAACACAGCTCTGTAGAACAATCATAAAATTATACTGATGTCTGGCCCATGTAAAGGGAAACTGCTTTTGTCCTCCTCTCTCTGAAAAGGAAGGAAAAGAAAGCATTCTGTAGATCAACGGCTGCATATCTCAAGATTGTGTTAATTTCTCTAGCAAAAATACTACATCAGGCATAGCAGCTGCTGTTGGGGCTGCAGTTTGATTGAGCCCTCCAGGATCCATCTGGTTTTTGTACAGTCACACAGGTAAATTTAATGTGGATGTGAAGGAGACAACCACTTTTGCATCCTGTAGGCCTTTAAAGACGTCATTGACCTCTGCCATTTCCGATGGAACACATTATTTTTTATACATTTTATGTATTATTTATTTTATGTATTATCACTGTCGGGGAGACGGCAGTTTCAGAGGCTTCTACTCGATCTTTGCCATAACAATAGCCTTTACATTTCAGATTAAGAAATGAATGGAAATTTTCTTGTAAGTATCAAGTATATCCATTCCAAAATGTAGGGTTTCTGAAAAAGACAACCAAGTAGATTAACAGACCCAGCGTATCCACCGTGAGCCAGACCTAGTCCAGAACTCCATTTATTCCCGTTTCCTCATGTCCCCACCCTAACAGAAGGCAAATGATACTAGGTCCAGGACCTCTATTATCAACTTCCAGTCCAGCCTTGTATTCAGCAGTCCTCAAAATGCCTGAGCGTTTTCTCTTCCCAAGAGTATCTGGTGGGTACGTGGATATGCAACTAAATGGCCAAGGTCCCTTTAGGGAAGGACTTAGGATCGATTCCTGTATATACGTGGTTATGTAGTGTTATTGGGAAATGGACCTAATTTTCAGTCAGTAAATTTGGAAACTAGCTCAGTCAGAAGAATGGGCAAGGAATTATGACTTTTGGTTGGGGCAGCTAATGTCAACCTTCTGATCATCCTTCCATATTTCCTCTTGATTGTACAGGTAGAGCTATCCCCATGTTGGCTGATCGTTCTTTTACAAACTAACACGCCCTTAGCTCTCTGTAGGGCAGGGCCTCCAGGCCTTGCTATTCCTGATGCATCCAGCTTGCTTCTGATGATTATGTGCTACCACTTGGTCACACATATTGCAGGAATCTAGCACCCTGTTGGAATCAGGGAATCCCAGTTTTATGAAAGTATCTCCTAAATCATCCCTGGCCTACAAAAAGCAACTAACACTAAGCTTCTCAGTGACATCTGTGCCCCTCTTACCAGCACAATCGTCACCATGTTCTTAACTCTGAGCTCTCCTGTGGGATGTGGTTAATGGATGATTTTTTTCAGGCTTTTACATAGTGTATGCACTTTAGCATGATGGTTTCACTGCCTTTTGACTTAATCCCTTCTTCTACTCTGCCGTGGTGTGTCTACTTCACTTAGCGTGGATCATACCTTTTCCAAGCTTCCAAGAGCCATCCTAGCTGTGTTTTAGCATTACTTTCCACACACTTTAAAAGGACATTAATTCCCATATTAATGTGGCTGCTTCTTTATCAATTAACTCTCCCCTATTCAACTTTACATTCCACCCCCACTTGATTTAGCAACTTCGGGATCTAGTTCAATGTGTTTTCTCCTGGCTCCTACTGGTATATACTGGCTAGGTTCTGCAGATCTTTTGTTCCTTGCTCCCTTATCAGATCTAGAATTTCCACATTGGATAATGTTATTATTTGACTCTAATTATTGATGGTAAGTGAGGTGGAGGTAGATTCTAAGACAGGAATGCATAAAACAAACACTTTTGCATCACCTTCAAGTAACATGGGAGCACCAGCCTTAATCAGGAAGGAGTGATACGCTTCTTCAGGCCTGGGGTGTTAGGAAAACATGGGTTTTCAAGATTTTTGAATGCATTAGCTCAAATATCATCATCCTAAGTCTCAGCGTCTCACTTTTTCCTAACTAGAGCCTGACTTGAGTGTTAGAGACTTTCAAGGGTAGAGGGTTCAAATTCACGGACACTACCATTAAGTCCTGGATTTAATCCTCAACTTTTCATGGCCTCCAGCTGCAAGATATAAGACTCTTTTTATATCCTGTAAAGGAGCTTTCTGGCTTTGTATTTCACATTTAACTGCCAGTCACCTTTAGCCTTTTATTGTCTTCCTCCAACATATTAATAAAGTTCAGCAACAGCCGTCATTCCATTATCCTTATAGTTACTACTTCCTCCAAACCTCTTGAAAGCCTGAGATACTGTACCTGCCACTGCATTTCCCCAACCCATTTCATCTCAGTTCGCAAAGGGTAAAAGCATTGGCTATTGTTCGGCTACAGCGTGCCAGGGTCTACTAGTGCACCTGTTTAGTGCTGGCTCGCTGGCAAGTGATGCAACACTAAAATCCTACCTTATTGTCTACTTCCTCAGAATACTCCTGGGACCAACTGGCAAACGAGCTTTAAGATGAGTTTTCCTACATGAAACTTAATGGGGAATGTTCTCAAGAGCAAACTGGAAGAGAGGAAAGAAGAGTTCAACAGCGGGAGAAGTTGAACTGCAACACCATTGCAGCAAAGGTTAAAGGCAGTCCCACAGGGAGGTATGGGCCTGGGATGTCCTTCACAGTTGTGCCAGATTAAAGAAAGGGGGTCATTGAGTTTGTACTCTCACAATGGCCAGTCTTGCATGTGAACTGCTTACCAAAAGGAGCCATATCATTGGGTGGGCCAGCTTCCCTTGGCCAAGGGAAATTCCCAGAGAGGTCCTTAGCTGTGAGTCATTAGCATCCAATACTCCTGGAAGCTATTAGAAACATCCCCATCAGAGTGGTACATTTTTGTTACATTTGATGGACCCACAGCGACATGTCATTATCACCCCAAATCCATAGCTCATATTAGGGTTTACTATTTGTGTTGTACGTGCTATGGGTTTAGACAAATGTATAATGTCATGTGTCAACCATTATAGCATCACACAGAGCGGTGATACTGCATTAAAAATCCTGTCTGCCTAACTCAGCATCCCCACAAACCCCTGGCAGCCACCGATCCTTTTACTGTATCCATAGTTCTTACTTTTCCAGAATGTCACACATTTAAAATTATATACTATGTAGACTTTTTAGATTGGTTTCTTAGACTTCGTAATATGCATTTAAGTTTCTTCCATGTCTCTTCATGGCATTATAGTTCATTTCTTCTCAGCACTGAATAATATTCCATTGGCTGGATATACCATAGTTTATCTGTTCACCTACTGAAGAACATTTTGGCTGAGTCCAAGTTTTGAAAATTACACATAAAGCTGCCATGAGCATCCATGTGCAGGTGTTTGTGTGTCTACTCAGCATTTTAGGGGATCTGCTAGACCTCAGCTAGAGTACTGACCTTCTCACTGATTTCGCTGCCATGTGGAACGTTTACCAGAACAATATTCCAGCCACTCTGCACACAGATACACAAACAAGTTCAATTCAAGAGAAAACTGTAGGCCAAAGCTATTTTCTGTAACCCACTTTTACCAACAGGGACATTAACAGTATATTTTTATTTTGATATAATTTTTATCTTTGTATCAATATACAAACATTACTGAAATATAAACAGATTATAAATCTACTTATAAGATATGTGATTAACGATTTATAGCGAAGACTTCATTGCTCAGTTCTTATAGCATAATAACATAACCCATAGATTAAAGAGACACTCAAGTGAAATTATAAACAACACAGCTTACAGGATGCCTACAGGATAACTAGAACACTATGCTATGAACTTTAGTATTTATGTAAGCAGTAAAATAAAGATCTAAAACTAATAGAGACCACTTTGGGACTCATCCCAGAGCAGAGAATGAGGAGATAGACTTCACAGAAAGGAGAGTACATCATACACCTAGTGATGGAGAAACACAGATAACATTATGTTCAGAAGAGGATCACACTTTAAATGGAAAATGCCAGTAAAATGTCTAAGAGAGGGTAGACTAGCAATTGAAGAAGCTAACGGAAGCAGTTTGAAAGTACACAGGCATAAAGGAGGCAGTCTTAGAAAGATACTAATTCTGTAGCAGAGGGAACCAATCTGAAACAAGACCCATTCCTTGGAGACATAGCAGTGAGGGCAAAGAAATGATTATATTAGAATTAGAAGACACTGTTGAACAAAACCTACCCCTCAAAAGAAAGATTTTTTATTAATTTAAAAACCATATAAAGATGAAGGAACCCTCGAACAACGAAATCCAGTAAGAATACCCAACCACCCCAAACCTTAGATACATTAATTATTGCTATTTCAGAAAATCTAAGACCTCTTAGAATGAACAGAAAAAGAAAGCAAAATCCATATGAAATCACTGTAAGAAGAAAATTAAAAATAAGCACTAAAAAATTTCAGCTTTCAATGCTCTATCAATTCCACATAAAATAAAGGAAAACTATGACACAATATACCAGCATGAAGTAAGTTAAACAAGCAATGGCAAATAGAAAACAATACCATTAACTATAAACTAAAAACTCAGGATAAAAATGGATATGTGAAACATGAACAAACTCAAGAAAGAAATTGATGAAAAAGACAAAATAGTATTAGAAATTAAAGCTACATTATAAGGTAAAAAGGAGGACAGATTGTGCTGAAACTATAAAAAGAGACATCGAAAAGAGTAATAGAATCAATCAAGAGAACAAAGATAAGATGGAAAAGATCAAAAGCAATCTGAAAATAAGAGATATGAAAGACAACAAGAGGATTCAACATGTGTGTTTTCTGGAAAACTAGAACAATGGAATAGAACTAATATTTAATACTATAAGAAAACATCCCAAAATAAAATAAGACCTAAATATTCATATTAAAATGACCCACAGTGTACTTTGGGAAAATTTACTCTGAACAGTCAACTTTGAGGGATATCCTGCAGAAATTATTAGGCTTTAAAGTCAAAAGAAAATAAAAGGAATTTTCTAGGCCTCCAGGACAGAAAAAAAAAAAAAAGTTTTATTTACAAGAAGAAAAAAATCACATTCACATCAGACTTCTCAACAGCAGCACAGAAAGCATGAGTGAAAAAAGTTCTTTAAGACTCGAGAAAGAAAAAGTGTGAACCAGCTTCATGGTTGGTTTGTGGAATCCATGTAAGTGTTCATCAACAGTGAATTGATAGACGGTTGGTATACTATGGTATACACCATAGTATACGATGCAGCCATAAAAATAATGAAGTCATATCCTTTGCAGCAACACACAGCTGGTGGCCATTATCCTAAGTAAATTAATGCTGAAACATAAAATCAATACAACATGTTCTCAATTACAAGTAGGAGGTAAACTATGGGTACATATAGACATAAAATTGGAAACGAGACACTGGGGACTCCAAAAGTAGGGGGAGAGGACAAAAGGGAAGGGTTCAAAAATTATCTGTTGGATGCTATGTTCATTATTCAGGTGATGGGTTCACTAGAAATCTAAAGCCCACAATTAAGCAATTACTCATGTAACAAATCTGCACATTTACCTCCAAATCTAAAAACAATTTTCAAAAAGAAAAAGTGTGAATCTGGGAATCTACATACAGCCCATGTGTCTTTCAAGAGCTATCTAAAGCAGAACATTTAAAAACTTTTAGGTGGGAATAGGGGAGGGACAGTGGGGGGTGGAGAGCTGGGGAGAGATAGCAAGGGGAGAGATGCCAGATGTAGGTGATGGGGAGGAAGGCAGCAAATCACACTGCCACGTGTGTACCTATGCAACAATCTTGCATGTTCTTCACATGTACCCCCAAACCTAAAATGTAATAAAATAAATGGGAAAAAATAAAAAAACTTATAGGTGGGTATTGAATAATGAGAATACATAGGTACAGGGAGGGGAATATCACACACTGGGGTCCGTTGCAGGGTAGGGGGTTAGGGGAGGGACAGCGGGGGGGGGGTGAGGAAGTTGAGGAGGGATAATAACATCGGAAGAAATGCCTGATGTAGGTGACAGGGGGATGGAGGCAGCAAACCACCATGGCACGTACCTATGCAACAATCCTGCAAGATCTGCACATGTACCCCAGAACTTAAAGTACAATTAAAAAAAAAAAAAACACTCAGGGAATACTATACTATTGAATCTTTTCTGAGGACTCTACTAGGTTGGGGCTAGCCAGCCAGGGCCTGTGGGCTAAATCCAGCTGCCACCTGATTTTGTTTTACTGGATCACAGCCACCCTATTCATTTATGTATTGTTTATACGTGTGTTTGTGCTGCAGTGGCAGAGTTGAGTAGTTGCAACAGAGCGTGCATGGTCCATAAAGCCTAAAATATTTACTAGCTGACCTTTTTACAGAAAAAGTTTGCCAATTCCTATATCAGAGAATGAGCTTTAACCAAATAAGAGAATTACTGGGGAACCTGCCAAAATGACTTGGGGTGAATACAGAATAAACGTAATAGTAAATATAAGAGAACAAAGATAGGGACAAAGGTGGAAGAATAATGTGCAAATGTTCCATGAAACATCCAAGTAAGATGAGAGGAGAAGAAAGAAAAGAGAAAGAACAACTTCACGGATTGTTGCTCCCTCCATTACTTTAGCATTGCCCCCAGACCCTATTCTATGCATCCTCACACTCAGCTGGCTGCAATGCTCAACACAGTGTATTAGTCATGATTAAAGAAAACAAAGGCTCTGATTTTAGATCCAAAGTTTGATTCCAATCCTAATAATTAATACTATCTGTCAGAAGAACTGATCCATGCTTGAGTTAAAGGATTCATTTTGTCCTTCTAGACTAAAAGCAGGAACGAGCAGTCTCCTGGAACCACTTCCCCAGACCCACACTCAGATCTTTACTTTCTAAGTTTTACCTTTATAATTATGAGAGAGGATAAAAATCATTATGAAATAGAAAGATAAACCCTGGAAAACAATAGGATTCTTCCCCAAGACACAAAGAAGCACGCCTCCTTTTCTAGAGTTCTACCTTTGACATTCCAAAATGAGCTCATTGGAAAGGTCCTCTCATGCAAGGCATTTCCACACTGTCAGATACCTGGAAAGGAAGAAAGAATGAGGTGATCCTCAAAGAAAAATCACCGAGAAAACAAAAGAATCCACGTGGATTCTGCATAAGAGACAGTTTTAATCACAATTCCCTCCAAATAATTTCTCATCTAGTGTGATGGTCTAAATACATGTTTCTGAGGACTACATTTTGGCTTTAACTCTTCCTGGAAATTGATGGGAAAGAGTTGTACCTCTACCAGAGAAATAATAGAGTCATTATCAAATGCCTTGCTTATAGTAGGAGCCAGATAGATTTTTGTTAATGATAGTGTCAAAAATGCAACAACATCCTCTAGCACTCTGTCCATAGAGACTCATATTGGTGTTGTCTGTTTCTCTTCAGCTGTCTATCCGCAGTTCTGTTATTTCATTGTTTACATGAACCACTCTGCATCCCCTGGTGATATTTGCCCACATAAAACCTAAAATTATATTTCTTAATGGGTGATTGAAGACATAAGCACAGCAGTGACAAAGCACATAACTGCTAAAATGTGCGTGAAATATGTCAACTTAAGCATTTGCTTAATTTCACATTTACATATTAAAGAGTCCATTGAAAGACATGATAATTTTATGCTTAGGATAAAGAAAATGAAAAGAAGCTTCAAGGTGTATATATGTCTCTTCTTGAAAATATTTTCTTCATCCTTTGAAAATTTGTTCATATTTTCTCCAAAATGCATTTTCATATATTTCTAACTAATACTGCAAAATAGGATGATTTTAAGTGTATGCCTCACAAAGTTAGTACTAATGTTGTAGTTTACATTTTATTTACTTAACCTTAATATATATCCCAAATATTTAAATGCTTTATGTTTGTAATCTCTCTTGCCTCCTATTAACATGAACAATATACAGGAAAATTTGTCAAGAGAGACACTCAGGTCGAAGGAGCTCTGAACTTGAAAATCCCTAAAAAAGTCTTTTTAAAAGGGGAAGTGATTTCTGAGGTATGGGCAATGACCACGGGCAGAAACTTATGCCCCAAATCACTAAGATTTGGAGTCAAGAAATAAGCATTCTAACACTAGCCCCATCACTACAGGTGACACATCTAGGCTGAACTGATCAACCTCTCCAGAGGTGTCTACCTCCTCCCCTAAAAATGACTGCTAAAAAGGAAAAACATACACCTGTAATCCCAGCACTTTGGGAGGCCAAGGCAGACGGATCCCTTGAGCCTAGGAGATCAAGACCAGTCTGGGCAACTTGGCAAAACCCCATCTCTACAAAAAATACCTAGGCGTGGTGGCACACTCCTGCAGTCCTAGCTACTTGGGAGGCTGATGTAGGAGGATCACCTGAGACTGGGAGATCAAGGCTGCAGTGAACCATGATTGCACTACTGCACTCCAGCCTCGGTAACAGAGTAAGACCCTCTCTCAAAAAAAAACAGAAAACAAAAAGAAAAAGAAAGGTATGGCAAGAGAGCAGAGCATTGATATCTAACCAGTGGTTGCTGGGGAGACTCTTGGCAGAAAAGAGAACACAGATTCCCTTAGGATACATGTCTACACCCACCATGGCCCAACCAGGAATCCTTCTCATGATGGCAAGCTTCATGTTGCGTGTAGTTAATGTGCCGATTTTTACAGAGTTGGACTTGTAAGCATCTTGAAGCTATGTGGTGACATGAAGCCAGAAGGCAAAGGACCCTAAAGGACTTCCGAAATCAGCACCAGCATCTGACTCTTGAGGTTGGAGCAACATTTCAGATGGGTAGGGAGTTGGAGAGGCTCAGTCTGCAGTAGAGAGAAGAGCCAATTCTTGTGCACAGCCTTTCACAGCACACTCATGAGAAAATACTTCCTGGAACCTGGCCGAATCACCCATGCACCTGGAACTGCCTGCCCACCTCAAGAACCACGAGGAAGAAAGGTAGGCTGAGAGATTGGGAAAAGGGTGGAAACTCTGTTCTGTGTCATTGTGCATCCTAAAGATGTGCATACCGAGATGAGATACCTGACATGATTTTGTATTTAGTTATGCAACAAAAATTGTATTGAGTACCTACCATGTACATGCCCTAAACTAGCACTAAGAATACTGTAGTGAGCAACACAGCCCAGTGCCCAGTGCTCTCCATCAGGAAGCTCACATTCCAGTGGGAGGAGGCAGACAGTATGAAAACAAATAAACACAAATGCTAACAAGTGCTATGGAGGAAATAAACAGGTAACATAATGGAAGGAGACTGGCAGATCATTTTCAGGAATGTAATTGAGGAAGCTGTCTCAGAAGAGATGCCTTTGGAGCTGAATGGTGAGAGAATCCAGTCATATGAAAGCCAAGGTAAAGAGAGTTCAGACAGATGAGGCAGTAAGTAGAAAGGCCCTGAGGTAAGAGGAGAAAAGAAGGTCTTGGTAGACTGGGAGTGTGAGACAGAGAGGGAACGCACAAGACCAGAGAAGAGGCAGAGTCCAAATTGTATAGGGCCTTGAAGACCAGGCCCAGGGTTTGAGATTTTTATTCCAAGCTCAATGAGAAGTCATGAAAGACTTTTAAAGATGGAAATAACACATTCTGTTTACTACTATGTAGAGGATGGATTTGGGGTGATGACAAGCACGGAAGCTCCAGAAAATTAGCTGCTTAGGCAAGAGATAATGGCAGCTTGGATTAGAGTATTGAGAGTAGAGATGGAGAGGAATGGGAGAGTTTGAGATATATATTGTAAAAGGCTTATAGAATATCCAGAGTGAGAGAAGGGAGGGAACCAAGGATTATGCCAACACCTAGGTTTCTGGACTGCGTAACAAGGTGGATAGTAATGTATTTTCCTGAGATTCAGAAAACTAGAAGAGGTAGAAATCTGACTGAAGGGGAGGCAACATCAAGGACTCCATGTTGGTACCTACTGATGTCCACAGGACGACGGCTAAACGGCAGTAAGACCGACGAGTCTGAAGCTGAGTATATATGTGAGGTGTAGAGATATCAATTTGAAATTCATCCACATGCAGATGCAATTTAAAGTCCATGGAGTGATGACGTCCCCTAGAGAGAGACTTCCAATAGGGAAGAACCGGTGCCTAAGAATCAGTTCTGGAGTGTTCTTCCATTTGAAGTCAGGGAGAAGAGAAGTGGGCGAAGAATCAGAGAAAGAGAGGCCTATGAGGTGGTAGGGCTAGAATGCATAGAGGAGACAACAATATATCAGATAAGGAGATGACAGTATTTTGGAATATCACTGCAGCGTTACAGAGAATGAGAACAAAGCTGTGTTCGTTAGATTTGACATGCGGCAGTCCTAACAAAAATTGTTTCACTGAAGTGGCGAGAACAAAAACCAGATTGACATGAAATAAAGGGTAAATGGGAGGCAAGGAAGGAAAGAGAATTAGCAACTTCCTTTGAGAAGTTTCCTATTCAGAAAAGGAAGGAATGGGGTCATAGCTGGAAGAGGCAGCAGATCACGTAACCCACACTAGATCAGATTCCTACAATACAAAGAAGTCCTCCCGGTTTTACTAATGCCACATGCTTAGCTCTCATTGCCCTTGAAATAAGCTCAGACTCCACAGGCAGGCAGGCAAGGACTGCACAGCCTGACCTCCACGGCTCCACCTTAATTTCTGCCTCTCTTTCTTTCCTTGCCATCCTCAACCCCACCGCTTACTCCACACCCATACCCTAATAGTGCTCATTCTCCTATCGTTTCATTTTCTCTCAAATCTTTATGCTGCCCTACATGTTCTTCCTTTTGCCAGAAATGTCTTTCCCTTCCTAATTCTTCAGTAATTAAGGTTCTGTTCAAATCACCTCCTGCGTGAAGCCTTCCAACAAACCTGCAGCTCCTCTCCTCATCTGCCTGTGTATCTCTCTATCAGAGCCTTTATAATGATCTGTGGGTCCTTCTGTTCATTGGCTATGAATTTCCTGAAGGCAGGGATGGTCATTTCCCCTTCTCTATAACTTGTACCTAACATAAGCCTATAACCCATAGGTATATGTGAGATGAATAAACGTACCTGCAGATGTTATCAAAATACCTTACGGCAATAGTTTCAGGTCACCTCTATCATAACTCGAGCCAGTGTTTACATTGAACCTATCCAAACTCTGTTACCATTTTTTTTGCCATCCCAGCTTTCTCAGAGGGAAATGCCCAAGGTGAATAGGTCTGTGAAACAACATATAGTAGTGATGAGTGCTCAGTAGAATTCCAATATTGGGTAAATGCACATCAATAATTTTTAATTTCTCAAGCCTGAGAACCATTCTCCTGTTTCGTACAAGCTTGGATCATCAGAAGATCAATGTTTCCCATAAAATTGCATAGAGTTCTATAAAATGTAAAAGAATTGAGGATATGACCTTTGTTTTATCTGAAGTAAAATTCAGGCCAATAAACATGAACCCCTTGAAAATTTAACCTTCTTAAACTGACTGACAGAAAAAAAAATAATTTGTCATAGCAGGCTTACTTAGAAACTCCATAAACTTTCATAAACCATTTTTAATAAAGTCTTCTGAATTGACATACTTTTTAAAATAATAGAGGTGGCCAGGCATAGTGGCTCATGCCTGTAATCCCAGCACTTTGGGAGGCTGAGGTGGGTGGATCACGTGAGGTCAGGAGTTTGAGACCAGCCTGGCCAACATGGTGAAACCTCATCTCTACCAAAAATACAAAAATTATCTGGGCGTGGTGGTTCACACCTGTAATCTCAACTACTCGAGAGGCTGAGGCAGGAAAATTGCTGAATCCAGAAGACGGAGGTTGCAATGATCTTTTCAAGATGGTTAATGTATAAGTAGAGAAAGAGTCTGATACAGGAGTGACTGAGAAGAACATTTTATCCCTTTTTTTAATTGACTATAGAAAATCAGACCTATCAGATCTCATTCTCTGTGATTTCTCTACATCTATCCAGACTGTTGACTGCTCTCTCCTTGTATGGGTTTTAGTTGAAGAAAATACATAGTATTATAGTACATTTTTAATACCAACACTGTCATAAATGTATTAATTCAATTTAATAATGCACAATTCAATATTTCTTTATGCAGGAAGGGGTCCAAGAAGTTCAAAGCCTCCAGAGCCCGTAAAAGTCATAATATAACCCTGCTTCCATTCACTGGGATGTTTTATTCTTTTAAAAATCTTTTTTTTATTTTTTTTGAGACAAAGTCTTGCTCTGTCACATAGGCTGAAATGCAGTGGTGCAACTTGGCTCACTGCAACCTCCGCCTCCCAGATTCAAGTAATTCTCCTGCAACCTCCTGGGTTCAGATGATTCAGCCTTAGCCTCCCAAGTAGCTGGGATTACAGGCGCGTGCCACCACAGCCAGCAAATTTTTGTAGTTCTAGTAGAGATGGGGTTTTGCCATATTGGCCAGGCTGGTCTTGACCTCAGGTGATCCACCTGCCTCGGCCTCCCAAGGTGCTGGGATTGCAGATGTGAGCCACCGCACCCAGCCAGGATGTTTCATTCTTAAGATCTGAGCAGATAGATGCAGTTGGCTATAAGGTCCAAAGAGGAAGATGAAGATGTGAGAAAGCAGGTTTTAAGGTCAGATGTCAGAAAAAGTGAGAAAGATTTGGAAGCAGAGTAGAGGTCAGTTGAACTGAGTAGCTCTGTAGAGCACTAGTTACAGGAGCCTGTAGGATCTTGCTCTTTTCTGAAGGTTTCCACAATTTACTGCCTGTGTGCCTGTGCCTGGGCTGTGTCCTCTGTCCAGAACTCCCTTTTTGACCTTTATTGCCACTTGTCCCAATCTCACCTACTTCATTAAACTCCATCACATCTCTCTACCCAAGCAGGTATTTTCTTATCCTTCTAAATAGAGATGCATTCATCACCTTTTCAATCCCTAGGACAATTTTTGTGTCTTTCTCGTGGCTCCACTTGATAATCTGTTTTGATGGTGATCTATTTAAGCTTGAGTATCTCGTTAAGAAGAGCAGCATCCTGTTTTGTATCTGGGCAGTCTCTGCCTGCCACTTTGCACATTGTTGCTGCTCAGAAAATGTTTGCTTCATTCACCACTTAGACTGACGTAATGCCATCAAGAAAACTACAGGATTTGCTCATGTTTTCCATAGATGTTCTAAATGAAAATATTTTTCTAAACCAACTGACTCCACACTTCTGTGAGCACAAAACCCCAAACCAAACATCTCCTAATTCAAGGCGGATATTACATGGAGGTATAAGAATCAAAAGACTTCCCTGCCACCAAAATGAGTCTGCAGAGCTGACCCACAGAACAGATTCACATGATTTTCCAAAATCCAAAAAAGAGATCCTGACTCCCCACCATACAGGGATTTTTGAGGAACAGATGCATTGGTCTGGCATAAAAAGCCTTCCAAGGTTCGATTTCCAAGCTTGTTACAAAAGGGGTACGAATACACGCATGAGATTAGAAATGCAGGTCTTCCAATAGCTGGATATAGGAATTTGACTGTGGTATATTGCCCTTCTGAGGTTCCTAGTCTATAAAACAGAGATAATGAAAATTAACGAACAAGACAGATTTTAAGGAAAACACTTGACTGAAGTCACCTGGACAAAGTAGATGGTCAATGAATTTACAGGTCAAAACACATGTAATCACATATTCACTGGACTAACATTTTTAAATTGTAAAAGGGTAACCTAATATGTGTATGTGAATGTATGTGTGGGATTTTATATTCTAAATACATTAAAATCATTCTAAAATATGTGCTTTGAAGTAATTAACTACTTTAGCAATTTACTTGAAACATACTAGTGTGCAAATTCCTAATATATTATTCTAAAACATTACAGAGTTTTTTCCCTTAGAAGACCCACTGTTTGTAAATGCTAATACCTATTTTTCCTGAATCATTTCCCTTCAATTGGGGGGACTATGAAAAGAAAAATTTATCCTTTATTCATAGTTCCTAAGAATTTTGTTCTGTACAGCTCTAAGATTCATTTTACAAAAGAGATAATGAAAGAGTTTTAGCTAAGGAAGTGGAATGTATTATGATGTAAGATAGAAATTTCCATATCTTCTACACAGCAAAAAACTCTATCTCAATCCCAGTAAATGGCCTTACAAAAAGATATAATGCTTGCATATGGCATATTTCACAATTTTTAACTTTATTTAGCAATACTAAGCATTTCTACTGATAAGGGTATTGTCTATATATTATCTATAAAAATTTGAAAATTATTTTGCTGACAGTTGTGAAGTTAAAACTTATTAATGGAGGCAGGGCACAGTGGCTCATGCCTGTAATCTCACTACTTTCACCATTTTGGGAGGCCAGATCGGGTGGACCACAAGGTCAGGAGTTTGAGATCAGCCGACCCAACATGGTGAAACCCTGTGTCTATTAAAAATACAAAAATTAGCCGGGTGTGGTGGCACATGCCTGTAATCCTAGCAAGTTAGGAGGCTGAGGCAGGAGAATCATTTGAACCCGGGAGGCAGAGGTTGCAGTGAGCTGAGATTGTACCACTGCACTCCAGCCTGGGGAACAAGAGAGAAATTCTGTCTCAAAAAATAAAAAACGTATTAATGGTAGTGGTAATCATATTCTTTTAGAATAGCAGGTACTAAAATCAAAGCGTAAATTGCCTTAGAATTCAGCTTCAAAAATACCCATTGGTAAATGAAAAAGATTATTAGTAGCAAATCTTTTTTAGAATAAAAGGATTAGAATTACTAATTTCTATAAAAATTACCACCTTCTTCTTGCCAAGTTGGTCCCTGAGAGATTTGAAGCTAATGAGAAAAAATTATTGTAAAATAGCTATATTAGCATAAATATGTCATGCCACGTCTAAATGTTTTGTCAATTTTTCATGGTCACTAGAAGAAAAAGCAGAGAAAGCAGTACCATTTGGTGGGCAGACCACGGGGCTGGGTTATGAGACAGGAGTCCCTGTTCTCAACACAGACAAACCCAATAAGGAAAATATTTCCCACTAAATTGATATGACATAAATAAAAGGTAGAGATAAAAATTAGACTCTTGAAATTAAAGTGCTTTAAAAGTGTGATTTTTTTGCTAAAATTAAAAGGAAATTAACATGAAGCACATTTAAATTTCTAATGTTTCCCTCCACATAAGTACCTCGTTCTGACACAGAAAAGCCTGTCAATGAATGTTTGTGAGGCAAGTGGATCATGTCAGTTTGTAGGAAGGGATCATTAACTGATCTATTAAAATCACTGAATGCATGCCTTTTGCCAGATACCTTACCTACATAATTTTACTCAATCCGCAGAACTACCTGGGAAATTTATACTGTCATTCTCATTTAAGAAATAAAGAAATTGAGCATGAGGTAGAGCAAATGGAGTAGTCCAAACCTTCACACCTAGTAAATACCAGAACTATAATGTACACAAGAAATTCCCAAGCCCATGCCTTTCCCCACAATCAGTGAGCAGCCATGATTCTTGTCCTGAATCCAGTTCTCATGGAAGGCCTGGGATGCTACGGCGCATACCTTCAACCAAGAGAATCTGGAGCTTTACTTACTTTACCTTCACCACGTTTTACAATTTTCTGAAATTCTCAGAGTGACAAGAGGTATCTGTGGTGTTAACAGGAAACCCACTGGGCTTGTCGTCAAGTAACATAGATGAAATCCCAACACTGACAATTATTTTCTGGCCCAAATAACTTACTCATCATTTCATTAAACCTCAGTTTCCTCTTTTATAACATGGGACCGGCTCTTCCTTCCAGTGTCATTACGAGGCAAGCTAATCAGTCAGTGTGCGCTCTAATTCCCTAGCATGGCACACAGAACCCCGGAGATACCCAATTGAAGCATTTTTAAAGAAAATGAATGCAGAATTGGTAGTCATTCCTCATGCATGAGTCAAAGCTCTGTTGTAACTAGTTCTCCCTTTCCCATAGAAAGTCTTCAGCATACTCAATGGTCACATACAGATATAGAATGATTAGGGAAAAAAGAAAGGTGGACAGGAGGCAGCAATGATCAATAAACAAGCAAGCAAACCTCAAGGTCACATCAAGGAAATGTCACAACATGAGACTAAAGCATAAACCAAATTGGGTTCCCACACCTGGGGTGCAGTGAGTTCACAAAGGACATAAATCAAGACCATGTAGAGCACCTGAGCTCTCTTGCCTGTCTTGAAACTCATTTTCTGCATACTTTTTAAATCCCTTCTCTTCCAAGGAACTCCATTTCCACATCTATGCAATGATGTGTTTATGCTATACTGACTTTATGGCTGTTACTTAATAACTATTCTTCCAGTTCTAGTTAACTTAGTTTTACTTAGGAAGTTCTGACTAATTTTAACGAATGTCTTTTCAGCATCAATTGATTAAATCAATATGCTGTTTTTTTTCCCTTCTCCTTCATTTTGGAGATATCATATGTTATGTTTATGGATTTTTTTCTGGTATCAAATCATCTTTGTATTTCTAGGATAAATAAACCTATTTGTCATAGTGTATTACTTTTTAAATACTCTATTAGATTCTATTTTTATCATCTTATTTAGATTTGTAACAACTTTATTTCTAACAGTAATCTCCTATTTCCTTTTATTTTATTCTTTGTCTTTCCTTACAGGATTAGACCACATTTGCTTCTTGAAATAAATCAAAGAAATATTTTTTCTAAAGCCTAGAATAATTTACTTAACATTAGACTCACGTGTTCTTTAAGGGTTAGCTGTGAAACCATTGCTTCATAATGTCATTTAAAATTTTTTTGATCATTAATATTCTATTTTTTACAGTTGTTGGATTCTTCAGCTTTTCTACTTATTCTTGAGTCAGTTTTGGTCATTTTAATTTTTTAAGAAAATAAAGTTGCATGTACATGTGACTATCACCTTTGCATTTCTAATTAAACATTTTTATTCTCTCTTTTCCTTCATAAGATTTCTGAAGATGGTTCTCTATTTTTTTCAATCTTTTCAAGAAAACTACTTTTGGATTTATCTGCCCTTTCTACTTATTGTTTTGCTTTTTATATTATTTGTTTCAACTTTTTAATATTTTCTTCTTCCTAGTTTTTGCTACATTTTCTAATTCTTTTTCTAGTTTTTAAGATGGATTCCTTTCTTTTTGTCTTTCTTCTTTAAAACAAATATGTTTGCATCTGTAAGTTTTCCTTTGAGTTCACTCTTAGCTGAATCTCAATTTTGGCAGGAAGTGCATCCTGTTTTTCTCCATCTTTACTCAGTAGATACATTTTTACCTTTTACTGTTCTACTCTGTGTACTTGGAACCCTTCCTTCATGGACTCTATCACCCAGGTTCTCCTGATGAATAACTTTCAGTGGTTTTTGGCCAGTGGGAGGCAGCCATGGGAAATCAGAGAACAGGAGGAAAGAGTTCTGCCCCACTCCCTCCCTGTTCCACTCTAGCAGTTTTTGCAGTGCCAATTGCTACATTTCTTCCAGGTGCCATTTCATCCAGTGCACACTGTTTTCCTCTAACGTAATTCCCTTACCTCGTCCCTTCAAGCTTAGGGTTGACAACAGCTTCCCATTGTTGCTTGTCTTTGCAATCTTCCTTAATTCTGCCCAAACCTTTGAAAATAATCACTATTATTTTCAAAGTAAAATAGAGTAAAATCTATTCTGTTGAACCATCTGAATGGAGTTCTGCTTCCTGCTGGGACTGATACAAAATATTTATTTTTGTATTAATGGCTTATTATTTCAAAATTGATTTATTCCTTTATCCAGTATCAAATATTACTTAGGAGAGTGCTTCTTAATTTCCAAAAGTTAAGACTCTATCAATGTTATTTTTTATTACCTTTAGACTTATAGAGACTCAAAAATATATAGCTTTCATACATACCTTCTCAGAAAATTACTAAAGAATGTGCACCATCAAGATAAGAGAGTAAACAAAGAAAGAATATGTGAGCTCTAGAAAACAGGGATCCAACATGCAGGAGGCAGAGACTTCCCGATGATTGGAAAGGAAGTCTTCAGATGCCAGTGATGCAATCCAGAATGGAGCAGGAGTACGGGGGGCAAGGGGGGCACCAAGAGGATGTTTCTATTAACAAAGTATAGAAACCTGGAACTGATATCTGATATATTTGACTGCATTAACAGAAGATTTATAGGTATTTTGAAGTGTTAGAAAAAATACTAGGGCTAGATATCATGATAGCTATGCAATGAAAGAAATAAGTAATCATTAACTAAAAGAAATGTGAAATAGGCCAGGCACAGTGGTTCATGCCTGTAATCCCAGCACTTTGGGAGGCCAAGGAAGGTGGATCACGAGGTCAAGAGAAACCATTCTGGCCAACATGGTGAAACCCTATCTCTACTAAAAATACAAATATTAGCTGGGCATGGTGCTGTGCGCCTGTAATCCCAGCTACTCAGGAGGCTGAGGCAGGAGAATTGCTTGAACTCAGGAGGGGTAGGTTGCAGTGAACCGAGATCATGCCACTGCACTCTAGCCTGAGTGACAGAATGAGCGAGACTCTGTCTCAAAAAAAAAAAAAATCTAAAAACATATATATATTTATATATATGTATGTGTGTGTGTGTATATATATATGTGTGTGTGTGTGTGTGTGTATATATATATATATATCTCACATGACTCATCTGTGAGTAATGCTTATACAACCATAGTAATATAAACACTGAATACTGATTTAACGAAAATCTGGAACACTGTCATATTGAGAGGAAGTGGAGAGAAGGTAGAAGAATCGAGAGGGGTCATAAGGACTCTATGTCCTTAATTCCACAGCAGAACATCAATGCATAAAATGTAAATTGATAAATCAAAACATGGCATAATAAATATGATTTGGGAATTAGGAGGTAAATACCAGAAGCTCACAAAACTAAAAGAAGTTTATTCTAGAAGAGAGGAACAGATAACTGTTGTGTTATTATTTGTTGTTGTTGAAATAAGCCTTATTATTCTATTTGACTTTTAAACTATGTGAATATATTACTTTGACAAGAAGGTAAATATTTACTTATAAAAATCATAGAAGAAAACCTAGAAAAAACTCTTCTAGACATTGGACTAGGCAAAGATTTTATGATTAAGACCTCAAAAACAAATGCAGCAAAAACAAAAATAGACAAATGAGACTTTAATAATCAACAGAATAAACAGACAACCTACAGAATGAGAGAAAATATTTGCAAACTATGCACCTGACAAACGATTACTATCTAGAATCTACAAGAAACTCAAATAACTCAACAAGAAAAACACAAATAACTTTATTGAAAAGTGGAAAAAGGACACGAACGAAAATTTCTCAAAAGAAGATACACAAGTGGCCAAAAAACATATGAAGAAATGCTCAACATCACTGATAAGAAAAATGCAAGTCAAAACCATCAGGTACAATCTAACACTAGTCAGAATGGCCATTATTAAACAGACTGAAAAAACAACAGATGTTGGCAAAGATGTGGAGGAAAGGGAAGGAACACTTTTACTCTGTTGGTGGGAATATAAATTAGTCAAACCTCTATGGAAAACAGTGTGACAATTTCTCAAGGAACTAAAACTGAACTACCATTCAACCCAGCAATCTTACTATTGGATATCTACCCAAAGGAAAAAAATATATATCAAAAAGACATGTTAAAGTGTATGTTTATCACAGTGCTATTCCCAGTAGTAAAGTCACAGAATTAACCTAAATGTCCATCAATGGATGACTGGCTAAAGAAAATACGGTGTATATACACCGTATTTAATCCATTTTCAGAATGCTATAAATAAATGCCTGAGACTGGGTAATTTATAAAGGAAAGAGGTTTAATTGACTCACAGTTTCACATGGCTGAGGAGGCCTCAGGAAACTTACAGTCATGGCAGAAGGCAAAGGGGAAGTAGGCACCTTCTTCGCAAGGCAGCAGAAGGGAGAATGAGTGAATGAAGGAGGAACTGCCAAACACTTTGAAAACCCTTAGCTCTCATGAAAACTCACTCACTATCACGAGAACAGCATGGGGGAAACTGCTCCCATTATCCAATCACTTTCCTCCCTTGACACAGGTCCCTCCCTCGACACATGAGGATTATAATTCGAGATGAGATTTAGGTGGGAACACAGAGCCAAACCATAGCACACACTATGGAATACTATGCAGCCACAACAAATAATGAAATTATGTCTTTTGCAATAACATAAATGGGGCTGCAGGCCATTATCTTAAGTGAAATAATGCAGAAACAGAAAATCAAATACTACTTGTTCTCACCTATAAATGGAAGCTAAACAATAGGTACACTTGGATACACAGAGGGTAAAAATAGACACTAAGGACTTCAAAAGGGGAGGAAGAATTACCTACATGGTACAATATTAACTATTCAGGTGATGGGTACACTAGAAGCCCAAACCTCACCATTGCACAATATATCAATGTAGCAAACCTGCACTTGTTACCTCCTGAGACTATAAGGGAATAAAGTGAAGATAAATGTTTAAAACACAAGAATAAGAAAACTAGCAATGTCAGCTTTCCCTTGTCAGGCGACCATGAACAAAACAACAGAATTAATCTGGGAGGAAAGAGCCCATAACCACCACACAGTATGAATTACCTGAATCGGCCCCCATTTCTCAATCTCAGGAGTCCGCTGGCTCGGTTTCTGGGGAGGCTCTTTAACATAAGCAAGAAAGGCAGTGTAGCCTAACTCTGCCCTCAAAATATTAGAGGTCTTGCTTCAGCTCAGCCAATCCACTATGTAGTATATTAATAATATCAATGTGCATTTTATTCCAAATGACAAACTAGTATGTGTATTAAACCTTTTTCAAATTTGATAATTTACTGCTTGAAATTTAAGAGCAGTTCTATCCTGTTTCTCACAGCAATTTAATTTTTCCCTTAGTCATTCTCCCTCCTACGCTCCCACACTGAACAAATCTTCCTTTCTCAGTGTTACGGGGGAAATGGCTCCATAGCATAGATCTGAAGCCGATCCTAAGCACAACAAACCAATTAGCTGCTGAGAAACACGCTGCAGAGTTCTCTTGCCATTTCTTCTGCCTGAGATTTCGTGCTGTAATCAAAGCCCTGCAAAACCAGGAGCACTGACTGTGCATCAGTACTGCAGCTACCACAGCTTCTTTCTGGACTTTGAGGGCCTTATTAAGGGTACAGAAGACAGGCAGCGCAGGCCTGTGAGTGAAGAAGTCTGCAGGCCATTGCAAAGAAGAAGCTAGTATTTAACAGCTGGGGAACAAACCACTGTGAACTATTGTTCATTCACTATTTGATGTAAATATTCTACTTTTTGTTAAAAATTTGCATAACATAGGATCACATAACCCGAATGCAAAAGAAGACCCTCTAGCTCAGAGATTCCAAAGTTTTATGTGAAAGCCCTAATAGGGTTGCATGGAAATACCTCAGGAGCCTCTGTGGCAGTGAAGGGAGGGGAGCAGCAATTTGTGAGCCCCAAAAGCCTGAGCCATTCCTCCTTTTCATCATTTTACACATGGGGAAAACGAAGGCCTCCAGGAAGAAAGGAGAAATTCGCTTAGTGTCACACAGCGAGCAGCTGGCAAAGTTGGAGCCAAATACAGGTCTCCCGATTCCTGCTTCAGTATTTTCACAGTTGTCTTTTCCTGCCATTCTTATTTTGGGTACTTTTCTCCTTATCCAAACTAAAAATGTATCCCTTTCTAGAGGGTTATGGAGATGTTACTACTGTGCATTTTCCCTAAGGAGAGAAGTTTAATAAATTATTTAAATAGCCACTTTTTTCTGCTAAAATGTATACTATGTTTTTCTCTAGGTAAAACGGGAAAAAGCTTATTTTACTGAGCCATTTACATACACCATTTTTCTTCTTAAAAGCTTCCCCTCTCTCAGATCCATTGCTTTGGAAACCCCAGGGATGTTATAATGAAATATTGATTGCCCTCTCTTGTCTCCACCCCAGTCTAATGCCCCTATAGCTTCAGAATAATTTTTGTTGAGGAAGTACGAATTCAGAAATGTGTTTCTACATTTGGCTTTTTTTCCAAACACAGCACACAGCATTGGCCAGGGAGTGTGCACCAGTGTCTCAGCACATCAGCTCCTCCTTGCAACGTCTCCTATTGAGAAATCACAACTCATCAGCAGCAAGAATGTCGAATTTCTGGTCTCAGAAGGGATCTTTCCATTCTCAAGAGATGACAAGTTTATTAAGAATGCAGTGGTTAAAAATGAGACTGTGGTCTCTGGGAGTGAGGAGGAACTGTCTGGGCCTCCAGTATACGAGGGACAAGTTTGGCTCCTGGGAGGACTGGGGGTTATTTGCTCTCATAGCACACCCCAAGGCTTGATGTTGGACACTTTCCTGGCTGGGCCAGACTGAGGAGGGAGCAATGCTGAGGAAGGTCCCAGTTTGTGTTCAAAATAGTAGGAGTTTTTGTCTGCCGAAATATGTTCTGGATTTAGAATCAGAAGAACCTAGGCTCAAAGGCCTTCCCATGACCTACAGACATGGCAAACTCAGACAATTTAATTAGCCTTTGCTTAGATTTCTTACAAACTAGAGATAAATAAGGACTGCCTTTTTATTGATTTTGTGAGGATTTAATCAGCTAATTCACATTAAATGCCAACATGTGCTTACAGATCCTTAGGAAATGTAAAGCCTCTCTCTTCCTTGAAAAGGTGAAAGTAATGTTGATGTTTCTAAGGAAACACAGGGTAGCTTTTCCCAGTAAGACTAAGGAGATGCTAGGGAAATCAATCTCCCATGGCTAGTCATGAAATGAACCCATATGTGAAGTTATACCCATTGAAAACAACAAATGGCGAAAAGGAGAGAGAGGGGGTTTCAGACTAGAAGAGTTATTCTGTGTTTCGAATCACTTGATATGGTTTGGCTCTGTGTCCCCACCCAAATCTCATCTTGAATTATACTCTCATCATTCCCACATGCTGTGGGAGGGGCCTGGTGGGAGATAATTGAATCACGGGAGCAGTTTCCCCCATACTGTTCTCTTGGTTGCAAAGAAGTCTCACGAGATCTGATGGTTTTATCAGGAGCTTCTGCTTTTACGTCTTCCTCATTCTCTCTTTGCCTGCTGCCATCCATGTAAGACGGGACTTGCTCCTCCTTGCCTTCCACCTCTTGCCTTCCTTGTTCATGTTATTCCAAATGCTAAACTAGTATGTGTATTAAGCCTTTTTCAAATTTGATAATTTGATTGAGGCTACCCCAGCCACATGGAACTGTAAGTCCAATTAAACCTCTTTCTTTTGTAAATTGCTCAGTCTCAAGTGTGTCTTCATCAGCAGCCTGAAAACAGACCTGGAACTTAGTATTGTCTCTGTGGTTCTGTAGCTTAAGCTCTAGTTGGAACTATTGTGTCTAAGTTCCTGTAGTTTGGGGACTTCTACAGAAGAGGCCTCACTTGGGGTCTCTCATGTTGTTTCAGTCATGTAGTGGCTAAATGGGTCTCATCTGGAAGCTCCACCTGGAAACTTGGTGGCCAGGAATTTCCTCCCCAGGTGATCACTTCAGCAGGGTGGCTGGACGTCTTAGGTGGTAGCTCTGTGCTCCCAAAAAGCAGGAGATCCAAGAGGAAGGAAGCAGAAGCTCCCAGGCTTTCTTAACATTCCTCCACATTCTGCAGTAAGGCAGTCCCAGGCCAGGCACAGATGGAAAGGCTGGGGACAGAAAAGCTGCCCAGAGAGGCCTCAAAGACCTCTGCCCACGGCAGTCCGGATGGCTGAGGTCCATGAGTAACACTCGCCTTTGTTTTGCACACAGAACATTTTCACTAAAAAAAAAAAAAGTCAACTGGCTAAATGAACACATAAATAATTTTCCTTAGTCTAGACTATTTTTTAGTTCCTGGTGAAATAAAATGAAGAAGAGTTAAATTTGTGGCTGGCTCATCTGTAGCAGCTGCCATTTAGATGTTGCCAGGCTCAGCACAGGCTCTTCAGATAGATTATTTTCCATATCCATTTAACTAGCAACTGTGTTGATAGGCCATTCATGAGCGTGTCTTGGAAACATCGCTGATTTTACAATCTAATATTTTACAAGAGCATATGAGTTGATGTGATGATAACCGATTTAACTTGGAACTGTTTGTGCAGTTGTTTTCAAAATACTTCTGCCCATTCTTTCAGTGCCCTTTAAAAAGCAAGATCACACTTTTCTTTTTTTCTTCAGCCCCAGGTATTAGGCCCCTGAAATTATCATTTCTTTAACCTGGGAAAGAGACCTCCTGGAGTGCATGATTTCAGAAGCCTAAGAAAGGAAATAACATCTACAGGTTTGCGGCTCTCTCACCTGCTGACTCCTTTCAGGGAGCAAAGTATTTCATTCCAGAAAGTAAAAGTTGGCTTATAAGAAGGACAGTGACTATTGCTAGATGCTCCAGGAGAGCAGTTATACAAGAAAGGGGGAGATAACATTAGAACAAAAGGACATCCAAAAAATGGGTGAAAAGAAGGGAAATGAGAGTTCTGAAGCAGGTTTTAAGTCACATCTTTTTTTTTTTTTTTTTTGACTGGTTCTAGCCATTTCTTTAGGAAAAACAAAGTCCTCCCCATTTGCTCAGCTTCTTTTCTGTCTCACCATGAGACTCCCTAGCCTGATATTAAAGATGCATTCCAAGAGCCATTCCACCTTTCTAAGTGTTGGTGCAAGCTACATAGGCATGCTCAACAAATAAATATTTGAAGACAGAATAAAGGCATCAATGATATAGCCATTTTCCCACTAAATGCGCCTGTTTCAGCTATAGGAAAAGGGTTACTCTTGTCCAAGAGGAAAAAAAAAAAAGAGAAACTGAGATTTTTACCACTGTTGCCTTTTTTGTACAGGTATTACTTTCCTCTGCTATGTCCTACTTCATGAAATTTTACCACTGAAATTCTATTCATCCTTTATGGTTTGGTTATAAATGCTATGTCTTCAGGAAATCTTCCCAAATCTCTGCACCTATAAAGAATTCCTTCTCTTCTAAATCATTTAATAAGTTCACCATTACTTCTAAAATAACAACTCTTATTATGCCCAGTATTAATCTGATAAACTTTTCTGAATGGCAAAATGGGTACTGGGGCATCCAGATCTGAATAAGGTAAAGTCCTATTCTGAAGAGAAGGAGACAGAGAAACTTTTAAGCAGTCAGGCAGGTTTAATAAGGACAAGAACAAGGTGTGCACAGGGCATAGAAAGGAGCACAAAGGAAGCAAAGAAGAGCCTCAGAGAAGACACAAGGATCAGGAAATACCTGTGAAAGGAGGTGACATTGGAATATGGAAATAAAAGGAAATCATTCCATACCAGCCATCTGCAAAGGCTTGAACCTGAATCTCTGTGCCAAGTTTGTAATTCCACATGGCTACAGGAAGTAGTGACTGATGCTTGAGGTCCACAAGACAGGGACCTGCACTGACAGTCTTGGGGTGTGTCTTAAGGACTTGAAATTCCCACAGAGGTGAAGGAAAGTCGCTGCCAGGTTTTAAGCAGAGGCACAGTTCATTTCTTGTCCATCTTTATAACCCTAGAGTCAACAAGCATGGTGCCTGGAAATAACAGTAATATGAGCAAATACTAAGTGTTTACTGTGTGCCTGGCACTGTGGTAGTCACTTCACACAGATTAGTTAGTAGGTGCTCAATAAAAGTCTATTCCATTAAATTAAATGGAATTGCAGCTCCATTCCATCCAGACTGGGTAAAAATAGAAATTGTCATTATAGCTTTAGCAGAGAGACTTTAAGAAATTACAAGTTTAAAGGAGTTTAGTAATAAAAAGAATCAGAATAAAAGAGAAAATTTGATTATTCTTCAGCTAAAGGCCAAACCAGAAAGACTCAGAAAAAAATAAAAAAAAAAAAAAAAAAAAAAAAAAAAAAAAAAAAGAAAAAAAAAAAAAAAAAAAAAAAAAAAAAAAGAAGGGTAATTTTTTAAGTGGTAAAAAAGCTAAAGAGGATTTTATAAACACTTTAAGGGATAAAAAGATAAACCACAGAGAAAAATGGGTCTTCTAATAAATGAGGAGGAAAAGAGAATTAACAATAAATGAGAACAGCTGAAATATTGAACTCATCCATTGCAAGAAAAATGAGGGGAAATAACTTAGATTCTTAGGAAGTAATAAAAATCTTGCAAAATACTTAATAGGGATAGAAATCTAGTAAGGAAATGTTCATTACATTTAATTCATCATTTTTAAATAGACAGCCCACAGCCCTCACAAGATTCATCTCTACCAGGAATCAGATTAGAGTTAGCTCTCTCCTTCTCCAAGTGATGGCTCCTAAAAACATTGACCTTGATAAAAGACTAAATGTGCTGTGGAAGGGCAGTTCCACATGCAGGGATGGACCCTGGGCAACGCCCAGAAAAGCACACGCTGGGAACAGCAGTGACACGCTGGGAAACACACATGGGATCTGGCTGTCCTGTCATGGTAACAGCCTCCCACCAGAAAAGGCACCACTGAGCTTTTATGGGTCACTCAAACTGTCCTATGACTACTTCCCAAGCTTCCTGAATGTTTTTCTTTCTTCTATAAAATGGAGTGCTTAATGTAGCAATAATTTCCTTTTCCTTTCTAACCCTCACATTTTATTTTTTATATTTTTGAGACAGAGTCTCACTCTGTCACACAGGTTGGAGTGCCCTGGCATGATCTCAGTTCACTGCAACCTCTGCCTCCCCAGTTCAAGTGATCCTCGTGCCTCAGCCTCCCAAGTAACTGGGATTACAGGCATGTGCCACCATACCCAGCCAATTTTTGTATTTTTAGCAGAGATGGGTTTCACCACGTTGGCTAGGCTGGTCTCAAACTCCTGGCCTCAGGTGATCCGCCCTCCTCAGTCTCCCAAAGTGCTTGCATGATAGAGGTACACCACTGCGCCTGGCCTAACCCTCACATTTTTTATGTCTAATTTTTTTTTTTGTAAGAGGAAGGAAGGAAAGAAGGAGACAGAAAAACTAACACATGGAGAGAGAAGCTATGTATATGTAGACCTATGTGTAGAATAATATCTGTGTAAACATTGGAAAATGGCCAGGAAGATGGTCTGAAACATTGCTTTCTGTCTTAAAGGACAGCCTGGGAATTTTGCTCATTGGCAATGAGACCTCTTCACTGATCAAAATTATAATCATCAACACAAGACTGAAACTTGAGCTTCTAGGAGGTTGGGAAAAGGGGAGGAGAATTGAAGAAGGGGAACAAGGCTAAAAGGAGATAATCCAGACTGGAATTGGCAGGTAATTAATTAAGCATGCAGACTCTCGAAGCCAGAAAGTCTGAGAGGAAGGGGTCCCAGCAAAGCCCACACAAATAGTTATTAGTAGAGCACATTGGCCATTCTGAGGAAAATAAACACGGTGAGAATGTTCTGTCAGAGGACCAAAGGAATAGGCAGTTACATGGGTAAGCCCATGATAAAAGCTAGGCAAAAAGAAGAGAGACAGTGAAGACACAGTTTGAACCAATGATGAAGATCCATCCCAATGAAAGACAATTTGTGTCAAGAAGCTTTGATGAGTGAAAAAAAAAATGAGCAAATGAACAAGAGAACAAAGCAAGGCCTTCTACATACAATGTCTTGGTCTCTCCAGGGTGTCCTAGAGAGTAAGAGCCGGCCATAACCCATTTTCTAGTGGTGGCCAAACCTTTTAATGATGGTACAAGCAATTCCACCTGCAGAAGATGGGTAAATTCACTCACTATCGGCATCTTCTGAATGTCACAGGACCTCTACCTGCTACATTTGGAATTTTTAAAATTTATGAAATAAGCTTTGCAAAAAAGAAAGAAACATATTAAGAATAAAAGTCAGAAATTGGTAAAGCCAAATTAAGAACACATATAAAGTATTTTCCAAGAGTGTCGATGACAGCCTTGTGTGTTCAGACGTCAGCCCCAGGTGACAAAGTGGACCTGGCCCAGCCACTTTGGAAAAAGTTTCTCCCATGTGACTCCCACTGCTTTGAAGGAGTACCTGTCATTGGTCTTTCACTGAAGTGCATGAAAAGTAAACAAAACACGGGTGGAGGGGAATCTTAAAGGCACATTGGCAGTAACCACATCCCCTAGAACCAGCTTCTTTCTCACTAGGAGTGAAAAGAGGCATTTTGAGGAAAACTTTTACATTAGTACAAAAACTATACAGCTGTTTTCACAGGAGCAGAACAATGATCAAAATCGTGGTTTCAATGGAATCGTGGAGCAAAAGTCAACACCAGAGCTGAATGTTGACTTTTTGCAGCTGAGAAAATCGAGGTTCGGGGAGAAACATGCCTGTCTCCCCGTGGCCTGGTCACACCTGATGGTGTTAGACACACCTTCTAACCCAGGAGAGTGGAGCAGGCGTGCCCAGCAAGGCAGAGGGCAATGGAAAGAGGAGACCCAGGAGAAGTGCCGATTACTACCTGCAGGGAGTGGCCTCGAGCACCCTCCATCCATCTACCCCATTAGTTTGAGCGACGCGCTCCCTTCTGGACACTCAGATAAATGGGAGCATTTCTCATTTTGTGTTTTCACATTTTATAATTATCTGCATTTTTCTTTTCCATCTAGACCACCAGCCCTAAGAGGGCAAGGGGTGTGTATTAGTCAGGGTTCCCCAGAGAAACAGAACTAATGGGATAAATGTACATACAAAAGGGAATTTATTAAGGAGAAGTGGCTCACAGGATCGCAAGGTGATGTCCTACCACACGCCTTCTGCAAGCTGGGGAAGAAGGAAGCCAGTAATGGCTCAGTCTGAGTCCAAAAACCTCAAAAGCAGGAAAGCCGACAGTTCAGCCTTCAGTCTGTGGCCCAAGGCCTTAGAGCTCCTGGCATAAGTCCAAGAGTCCAAAGGCAGAAGAACCTGGAGGCTGATGTCCAAGGGCAGGAAACATCCAGCACAGGAGAAAGACGGAGGCCAGAAGACTCAGCAAGTTGGCTTGTCCCACCTTCTCCCACCTGCTCTGTTCCAGCCACGCTGGCAGCAGACTGGATGGTGCCCACCCACTTTGAAGATGGGTCTTCCTCTCCTGGTTCACAGACTCAAATGTCCATCTCCTCGGGCAACAGCTTCACAGACACACCCAGAAACAATACTTTCCCAGCCATCTAGACATCCTTCAATCCAATCAAGTTGACATCTAATATTAACCATCACAGTGTGAATCCTATTAAATGGAGTAACTCTAGTGAGTATTCAGTAAATGTTCAATAAACAAATGGATGAATGAACTAAATGAAGACTCCAAAAGTAGACTTAGTAGAACGAACTGAATGAAGACTCCTTTTCAAAAGAAGTCCCAGACATGGAACCATAAAACTAGAGCAGAAAACCACATGCTGCTCAGTGCCTCCTGCACCCAGCTGTCCCACTCAGTGGCTGTGGGAGACTTGGACCAACAACCCATCTCTTTCTGGCGCCCCTGCCTTGCTCTCTGTGGACTCCTCAGAGAATAAGTAACCAAATAGCCTGGCCAACAGAGAAATAAACAAGACCTGTCAAACGCCAGCGACCTATTTATTTGCCTCCTTCATGTGCGTTGAACTGAATGCCATGTGAGAAAAGTGACCTGGTTGAAGTGTTTGTGATCTGGAATGATTAACATAAGACTCATCCTAATGAAAGCATTGCAGACCACACGTGAACCATGTGCATTCAGGGAGGTATGGATAGAGGGTGGTTGCTGAACACAGTGCCTCTTCTTCACAATGCCTTTGTTATGCAAATCCCATCAGGGCCCAAAGGCAACTTCCCCAAGGAGGCTTGTCCAATGCCCCATTCAAAAGCACCCTCTATCTCTAAACTCTCAGTGCACCTTCTTTGTCTCAGTATGATAGGCTGTGTCACAGTCAGCTGTATGCACTGGTGAGTATGCTTGTCTGTGCTATGCTATCAAATTGGGAGCTTCCCAAGGGCAAGGAATATTTCTCACACATGGTTTCATCCCCACTCCAAAATTCAATGTTTAGAGCACAGTAGGCACTCCAGCGTGGTCAGCAGTAGCAGCAGCAGAAGTAGCGGTAGTAGCAGTAGCAGCAGCAGTGGTAGACACAGCAGTGCCCACCCTTAATTGAACACCTGGTATTCTGGCAGGCACTGTGCTCAATTTGTGTGTGCGTATTTCATCTAACCCTAAAAGTAACTCTAAACAGTAGGTGCTTATTATCTCTCTTTTGCAGGCTTCTCCTCTCACAGGTGAGCAAAAGAAAGATAAGCAAGATCAAATAGCCTGCTCATAAGTGACAGAATCAGGATTCACACTCACATCTCATTGACCCCGCAGTCTGTTCTCTTTCTAATTGATTGAATGCACTGACTCAGCTACTGAAGGCACAGAAAGGCTGCCTCTGCCTGTGATGTGAACTTGAATTCAAAGGCGCACGCTGTTCCTGGGGACAGACCTTTACTCTCTATTGCTCGTACCCAGGATGCCTTGCTCTGCCCTAGAGAATTGTGGCGTTCTAGAGTCCTAAAGCTCTCAGCGATAACTTGATAGGGACAGAAGCCATGGGGGTGGCATGGGATGCCCAAATGTCCCACTAGAATCTTTCTCCATTATTCCCTAATTTTTCTGATGTTACAATGCCACTCTCAGTCCTCAAAAAGAAGAAAACCCCTAACAAAAGCACAGAATAATTTTTTTCTGCCAAATCTGAAAAGACAAAGTGGAGGGCGCCCATTATTTAATATTGATGACGCAAGAGACACAGCCTCAATTGGCCTATTTCCTCTATGCCAGTCTGCTTCCTGTCCTGTCTTCCCCCAACCTACTGTCGAATGACTTAGAGTTGAATTTCTCAAGTAGAGGCTCTGCTTCCTACACCTCCTGAGAGGTAGGTATCTGTGCCTGTCACCCACTTCCTATAAATGAAATTAAAATGTCAGCCTTGTACCCAATGCATTTGCTTCCTGCATTTCTTCACCGCTGTCTTTGGCTCACTAGTGCCCTGGCTGCTATGGGGTAGAAAGAATTTACTCCCTCTAACGGCATCTAGTGAGACAGTGGAGTCTCCAGGTGGGCCAGCCTCCTGCAATTGCAATCCCCAGCTGTCACCCAGGTAAATAGTTGATCCTACCCCACCACAGGGGCTTACCTAATGAAATGGTGTCTTCTGTTTAGAAGATGTGAGCTCTAGCCACGCACTTAACCAAGTACTTCACTGCGACTGAAAGAAGCACATAACTTGAACTTGAACTTGAGTTCACATAAACTCAAACCCAGGGCCAAACAGCACAGGGCTTTTCCTACACACATGGTGCAACACCCCCGAGAACACAGCATCTGATTTCCTCTCTGGGGCATCACTCCACTGTTATGAGAAGTCAGTGAGGCTAAATAGCAAAATATATATGAAGCACCAGGCAGAGACACACAGCAGATGTTCGATGGCAAGAAGTTCTTTTCCTACCTTCCAAGCTTCCTTCTAGACAAGGCTAGAAGGAAGTGACTTCCGGCAACTTCTTCCTGAGTGCCTCCCTCCACCCTGCCCAAAATTACGAAGATATTTCCTTGACTCTTTCTTTTGACAATAACCACATTCTGGCTTTCAGTGTTATCATTTATACATCTTTAAGTCAGTGGCAGGGACCTTGTCTCATTCACCTTGCTCTCAGCTAGTGAATGGAGTTGGATTGAACTGGACTGGAAAGGACTTAACCTTACCACCTCTGCCATGAACTTGCTGTGTGAGAATTCTCTCTACCTGAACTCACGTATCTATGAAACAGAATGGGGAGACAAGACAAGAGGCTTTTGTCGTTTGATTGCTTTTGTCCCAGGGCAGCCATTCTCAAAGTATCTTCCCCTAATCAGCATCACCAGCATCACCTGGAAACTCATTGGCAATGCCAAGCGTTAGGCCCACCCTGGACTTGAATCAGAAACTCTGGGGGTGAGTCCCATTATTAACGTCTAGGAATGGCTGTCCTTGAAAATATGGAAAAACATCGGAGCTTCTGAGAGCCCTCAAAGCTACATGCAAAATAGATATGTCCATATAGATACTAGTATGTGATATCTTTTACCTGGAGAGGGCTTGCTTAGCTTTCATTGTATTCTTAGGTTCCCTGACCTTAAAAAGAGACAGACGTCCTTGCGTAGGGCTTGCCCTGCAGTTCCTTCTTGATGTGAAATGCTGGGAGTCTTAATAGAAAGAAAAGGAACATGTGACAACATAAGCACGGTTTAATTTCCATGCTGATTGATTAGATGAACACTAGCTAAGGGAGCAGGGCAATACACCCACAAGGAGTCCAAAAGGAACTGTTTTTGTGAGTCTGCAAACTTCTGTGAAGATGAAATCAGCCCCAGACCACTGTCCCACTCAACATGCAGATGCCAGTCTTCTCCTACCTGAAAAACCACAGCTTCTCAGAGCTGGAAGAGTCACCAGAGTCTCTCTGAGCCATGACTGTGTGTTAGGACCCCCTAGGAAATGGTAGAAAAATCCAGAACTGCAGCCCACTCCCTGAGATTCCTAAATAATTGGTCTCAGATGGAGTCTGACCCATCTCTTTTTATAAGTTCCCTCAAATGATTCTAAAGCATGGCTAGAAAAGAGAACCACTAAGCCTAAGGGAGTGTTTCTTCAAAAAAAAAAAAAAAAAAGAGATTTCCCACCAACCGGCACTGAAACAAAACCAGGTCATTTGCATGCCTGTCAACCAGAGGCACCTGCTATAAAATGATGGAGGAGGTGCCAGACGCTCAGGAAGCGGGTCTGTGAATGAGGACTAGGTTTGCTATTACAACTACTTAGGAACTCAAATCCTGGACCTACCGGAATCTCATTATTCTTTGCCTGCAAAAAATAGGGTAGTTCTATGGTCTCACAGGCTGTTGGAGGAAGAGCTGAAATAATGATGCAAGACACGCTTTGTAAATGATGCGCCAGGGCAGTGCATGATGATAAAACAATATGCCACGGAGGGAATTAAGTTAGAGGGACTTTCTCAGCAAGAGCTAGTGACAAGATTGCCCACTGGGCAAGAACAACAATGGGCAGGGTGAGGTGCTGGAAGGGAAGGTGAGGGCCAGTGGCACCCACACCTCCAGCAGCAGCTATGGGGACAGCCCAGTTGAGCTTGCTTCCCCACAAGCCTTTTGAAGTAGGAAGCACCAAAGGGTTAACTTATTTAAACTGATGCTCTTGGGCTCTGTCTGTGGCTGGCAGGATTGTTGTTCCTGCTAATTAAAAACAGGTGCATTTGCCTGAGACTTGCTCTGGGAGCTTTCCCTGGCCCGGTTGCCCTGGAGACTCTCATCTCCACATGTAATCAGTTTAGTGGGGAGAGTTCTAACTTCATTTGCATACGAGAATTTGGGTTTCACCTGAGGTTCTTAAAAAGAACAGAGAAATTGCATGTGCTTAGCTGTTCTCCAAGAGAGGAAATGGCTTGATGTAAAAGGTTTCTGCAAAGGTAGAGAGGATAGGAAGTAAAAGAACATGATGCTTGACAGGGGCTGTGAAAACTGAGGCGCAAAGAGGACCAGTTGCCCATAGCCACTCCACTAGGTAAGGATGAAACGTAATTCAAACCCTGCTCTCCTTTGTCCTTTCTGAGCCTCAGGCTCTTGCAGAGAATAATAAGGAGTTTGCACTACCCTAAGCTTCCATCTTGTCCTGTGAGTCTATGGCACAAGTCTATCCCTACTGAGGCAGAAGAGAGTTTGTTTTTCAGCGTCAACCTGTCTGGCCATCTTAGAACCAAGGTCCCTCAGCCAGGTCACGCCTAGGTTTTCTGACTCTGAGCTAAGGAGGGAAGAGGTAGTTGAGAGACGACACTGAGAGGGACCCAGTGCAGGCCATGCAACAGAATGACTGCACCAAGGCTTTGATTCGATTTTGAGTTTCATGGTTGGGCAGATTTGAGGCTGACATTTGGAGCAGATGATTTGGATGTCAAAATGAAGCCAAGAATTTGATTTATAGTGGCTAGGGTTTGTGCACAAGGATTTTACATCTGATTTTCCCCACAATTTTTAAATGTATGGCTCTACAGCCAATTTAATTGGATTTGTCTTCGGTTGGGGCTGTTTATTATCATTTGAGAAGGCTGGGTTTCAAAATAAGAGCCTTCACAATTGTACTGGCGATAGTGAAGAATCAGTATATCAAAATTCCAATACTCTTTGCTAATTTACCCACACAGCAGGAAGCAGGGTGAGAGGAGTCTCAAGTTAGTGCATTACCCAGAATGACTTGGCTGGATTGCAACTTCAGAAAAGTTAGCAAAATCAGCTTCTCTTTCCCAAGTCAATCACTTGAGGATTTGAAAACTTGTCTCTCTGATTCCTTCCTTTGAACAAAGAAACTCAAAGTTACCTTTCTGAACCTTCCCCTCAAATTTAGATTTCAAGATGTTACCGAAAGCAAATTTTCAAACCATCTACCAGCTTTTCAAGATCACTCAACTTAGCTGTCACTCAACAACTCTGAAGGAGCTGTGAAAAAGTGGAAATTGCACCAGTCTGAAAGTTAGAAAATGTGCATTTGTTTTTCTCTCCAGGCTATTTGACCTTCAACAAATTACTACCCCATTTAACTCATTTTCTTGCCTATGAGACCGGAGAGTGATACTTCCATTTTCTGACTCAGGAATCCATGAGGATCAATAGAGTTGGCATGAATACATCCTGGACACTATTATTCCTTATACCTTGCTGGAAAGAAGTGGCTCTCCCTGAGAGAGGGGCATGAGGCTATTACCTAGCGGCAGTACAGGATAATGCATCGGTTTTAGAGTGAGGCACACCCAGGGTCACAGCCCAGATCTACCACTAACAACTGTCTCCTACTATCTCTGAACCGTGGTTCCTTCTACTATGAAACAGGTGTAGATGTCACCCATTTGTTGTCAAGATTTTAAAAAGATACTAAAATCCCAGTAGTTAATACTGAGTAAACATGCAATGAAATTTCCTTCCCTAGTATAATGTTTAAGCACACAAATTCTATAGCCAGACTATCTGGCTCAAATCCCGGCTGTGTAGCTTCCTAGCTGTGTGTCCCTGAACAAGTGGCTTAACCTCTCTTAACCTCAGCTTTACAGCCTGTAAAATAGGGACAATTATAGTACCTCACATACCGGGTTGTTATAAGGCTTGAATTGGCATATTACAGTTATGCATCACTTAGCAACATATGTTCTGAGAAATGCATCGTTAGACAACTTCATTGTTGTGCAAATATTAGACAGTGCATTTACACAAACCTAGGTAGTGCGGCCTGCTCCACGCCTGGGCTATGTGGTAGAACCCACTGCTTCTAATCTTCACACCTGTACAGCATGTTGCCATGCTAATACTGTAGGCAATTATAACACAATAGACAGTATTTCTGTATTGAAACATATCTAAATATAGAAAAGGTACGGTAAAAATGTGGTATTAAAATATTGTGGGATCACCCTGTGTCTATACAGTGTGTCATTGACCAAAACTTTATTAGGTGGCACATGACTGTATTTGAAAAGTGCTTAGAAAGGTGCCTGTCCCTAGTATTCATTTCACTATTTATCAAACTATTTTAATAAGAATTCACTAAAACCTGGGCTTTACTCACGCAGCACTAATAAATATAATTAATTATAGAAAAGCTAACCTCAAATTTCACCCTTCATTACCTCACCTCAAAGTACTAACTATTCCAATGGGGAAAAATCTGCCTCTAACATACACAATACAGAAAAAAAAAAAAAAAAACACAGAAAAAAGGACTACCGACATTCAATGGGATGGGAGATAAAAACTGAATAAATTGTATAGAAAGCCAAGCCCAAAAAAAAAAAAAAAAAAAACACAGAAACGAAGTGTCCCATTAAGCTACTGCCATGCCAAATGACCCAGGGTCTTAGAAGGGAAAAGGGAGGTTGAGCAAGTATGTGCTTGGCAACTTCTCCTGACTGTTCTAGCTTAGATCTCTTCCCTTGTGCTTAGTCATTTAGACACTTGGAATCCTCCCTCTGTCAGCCCGTTTCTTTAGGTATGTTGTGAAATTTCTCATGATGCATTCATTAAAAAAAAAAAAAAAAAAAAAGGTAATCCCTTTAGCAAGTCAATTTAGAGGCCCTATAGTTTTCAGTTGTTACAAGAGAAATTTTACCTCAAATAATGTTATAGGATAAGGTTTTATTCTGACTTCTATTCTATATCCTGGTTTGCAGCTATTTTACTTTAAACAACGCAAGGCATGGACTGAAATTTCCCAAGAGCATTTCAAAGAACAGTTTCTCATTTTCGGTTCTTAAAATAGAAAGTTTCTTTGGAAATCAGGTTAATATGAACATGAAATGACAAAGAAGAAAGTTGAAAGAACACTAAGACTTTAACAAAACCCATTTATAAGAGGCTGTATCTCATTTATGAGAATGAAAACAAGGCACACACTGGCATTGGAACTTTAACTTTCATCCACTCATTATTCACAAATATTTATTGAATGCCTTTTGTGTGCCAGAGGCTACAATCAGCACTGGCATTTAGAGTGTGTCGGGAGAAAAGGACAAATAAAAGAGAAGGACAGATAAAAGCAGACCCCAGACCTGTGCTGTGGCAGAAGTAAGCATGCAGAGTGGTGGGAGTTCAGAGCTGGATGTGCCTAACCACTGAGAGCTAATCAAGGGGGCTTCTTTTAGGAGTATCTCAAGACATCAGTCATTGAGGATTAGGAAGAGTTCAGAAGAGAAGGAAAGGGCCTTGACCACAAAGAGCCCATGCCTGAAATCAGAGAGGCCTAAAGGAGAGAATGCATGGGTAAAACGTGTAGGTGGTGGAGTGGTAGACAAGGCTAGAGTGGAAAACCAAGCCCAGACCAGGCAAAGTTCTGGAAACTCAACTGAGATATTTTATCTTTACCTTGAGAGCTATAAGAAGCCATTAATGAATTTTAAGCAAAGGAGGAATGTGTTCAGATTTGTGTTTTGGAAAGATAACCTGGCAGCAATGTGGATGGTGGGGCAAAGGGCATCAGGCAGGGGAAACAGGACCAGCTGGGAAGTTACAACAGTGATCTCTTGAAAAGTGATGAGGGCCAGAAAAGGGGTCACAACCATGTGAATGGAGGAGGGGACACAGATATAAGCAGTGCATAGATGAAAGATACCAAAGATCTGTATTTTAATTACCTCCTATTCACTCCATTGGTGAGGAAGGGATTTCAATCCTAGGCTTATGAAAATAGACAGACATACTGTATCAGTCTGTTTTCATACTACTGATAAAGACACACCCAAGACTAGACGACTTATAAATAAGATGTTTAATGGACTCACAGTTCCACAAGGCTGTAGAGTTCTCACAATCATGACAGAAGGAAAAAGGCACGTCTTACTTGGCGGCAGGCAAGACAGAATGAAAGCCAAGTAAAAGGAAAACTCCTTGGAAAACAGTCAGATCTCATGAGACTTATTCACTACCAAGAGAACAGTATGGGGGAAACCATCCCTATGATTCAATTATCTCCCACTGGGTCCCTCCCACAACACGTGAGAATTATGGTAGCTACAATTCAAAATGAGATTTGGGTGGTGACACAGCCAAACCATATCATATACCATACCCAACACTGGACAAATAAGATCAACAGCAGTTCATTAATCACATGTATTTACAGCCCAGGCACACCCCACAGGGCCACATGGGGGTTACCCTTGGGAAAAGATTGCACCAGCAGGGGCTGTGAGAGCCAGGTTTTATAAAATCAAGAGAATGGATGCCCTGCGGCTTTTGCAGGAAGATCTGATTCGCTTATTTAAATAATTCCATGGGCTGGGAGAGAACTGAAACCCAGGACTCAGGGATAAGTAGCAACTGTGCCTGGCCCCTTATCAAGGAGCAGTGTTTAGCTAGGGGACCTTATTTGCAGGAACAGATTGGGGAGGGGAACTTGTGACTAGGTCATTCCGGGCCCACCTGATTTTACGAGATGTCAAGAACTCATAATACTGAGCTTTAATTGTAGCCTGTTACTAAAAGACACAGTGAATGTGAAAGAAATCCAGACATCTCTGGGGTTTCTGATTTGGAGAAATGCCTGTGTGATGGTCACTCTCCTGAGATAAGGGATTCAGAATGTGCCTAATTTAAGGGGATGATCCTGTGTTTATGTTGGGCACAAGGAGTAGAAAAGACTGAGTATAAAAAGTCTGTGGGTTGAATCAGAGATACCTAATAAATAATTGGGATTAGATGTCTGGAAGTCAGGGAATTTTCACCCTCCACCTAATGGGCTTCTTTCTTTTTATACACTCTCTATTCAATGGTCTGTGTTTTAAGCCACTGAGTTTTTTACGGTATTTATTATGCAGAAAAAGCTTGCTGATACAGAGAGCCATCTACATGGATGCAAGTTGGAAATGAGAGAGCCAAGGCTTCCTGTGAAAGATGGAACTGGCCCTGGAGGGGCAATAATAAAGACAGCAGATACAGGTGATGGGTTTAATTGCCTTCTTTTTCTGTTTTTCTAGATGCTTAGCTTATTATCAAAGGTTGCTGATAAAAGATATTATTACCTTTATCATAACTGGGGCCTTTAGAAAGAGTCTAACCAAAATTTGGAGCCAGTGCTGAAAGGTAGTATGGCTAATGGTTAAAGGCTGAGGATCTGGAGTCAGGAAGAGCTGCATTTGAATCCAGGATCTGATTCTCCCTAGTTAGCTCTGTGACCTGGCACAAGTTACTTAACTGACTTGGTTTGGCCCCATGTCCCCACCCAAATCTCATCTTGTAGCTTCCATAATTTTCACTTGTTGTGGGAGGTACCTTTGAAACACGGGGGTGGGTCTTTCCCATGCTATTATCATGATAGTGAATGGGTCTCACAAGATCTGATGGTTTTTTTGTTTTTTGTTTTGTTTTGTTAAAGATGGAGTCTCGCTCTGTCACCCAGGCTGGAGTACAGTGGCACAATCTCAACTCACTGTAACTTCTGCTTCCTGGGTTCAAGCAATTCTCCTGCCTCAGCCTCCCAAGTAACTGGGACTATAGGTGGCTGACACAACACCCAGCTAATTTTGTATTTTTAGTAGAGATGGGGTTTCACCATATTGGCTAGGCTGGTCTTGAACTCCTGACCTTGACTTCCCAAAGTGCTGGGATTACAGGCATGAGCCACAGTGCCCAGCCTCTGATTGTTTTAAAAATGGGAGTTTCTCTGCACAAGCCCTCTCTTTGCCTGCTGCCATCCACATTAGATGTGACTTGCTCCTCCTTGCCTACTGCCATGATTGTGAGACCTCACCAGCCATATGGAACTGTAAGTCCAGTAAACCTCTTTCTTTTGAAAATTACCTAGTCTTGGGTATGTCTTTATCAGCACAGTAAATATGGACTAATACATTTACCTCCCTGATATTGGAATAATAAAGTAAATTGGTACCGGCAGAGTGGGGTGCTGTTGAAAAGATACCCAAAAATATGCATGAGACTTTGGAACTGGGTAACAGGCAGAGGTTGAAGCAATTTGGAGGCCTCAGAAGAAGACAGGAAAATGTGGGAAAGTATGGAACTTCCTAAAGATTTGTTGAATGGCTTTGACGAAAATGCTGATCGTGATATGAACAATAAGGTCCAAGCTGAGGTGGTCTCACATGGAGAGGAGGAACTTGTTGGGAGCTGGAGAAAAGGTGACTCTTGTTATGTTTTAGCAAAAAGGCTGGTGGCATTTTGCCCCTGCGCTACACATCTGTGTAACTTTGAACTTGAGAGAGATGATTTAGAGTATCTGTCAGAAGAAATTTCTAAGCAGCAAAGCATTCAAGAGGTTACTTGGGTGCTATTAAACACATTTCGTTTTATAAGGGAAGTAGACCATAAAAGTTTGGAAAATTTGCAGCCTGACAATGCAATAGAAAAGAAAATCCTATTTTCTGAGGAGAAATCCAAGCTTGCTGAAGAAATTTGCATAAGTAACAAGGTCCGAATATTAATCCCCAAGACAATGCGGAATATGTCTCCAAGGCTTATTGGATGTCTTCACAGCAGGCCCTCTCATTATAGGCCCAGAAGCCTAGGAGGAAAAAGTGGTTTTGGGGGCTGGGTCCAGGGTCCCCATACTGTGTGCAGCCTAGGAACTTTGGGCCCTGCATTCCAGGCATTCCAGCCATAGCTGAAAGGGGACAACACAGAGCTCAGACTGTGGCTTCAGAAGGCGCAAGCCTTAAGCTTTGGCAGCTTCCACACGGTGTTGAGATTGCAAGTGCAGAGAAGTCAAGAACTGAGGTTTGGGAACTTCTGCTTAGATTTCAGAAAATGTATGGAAACACCTGAATGCCCAGGCAGAAGTTTGCTGTAAGGGTAGGGTCCTCATGGAGAACCTCTACTAGGGCAGTGCAGAAGGAGATGTTGGGTGGGAACCCCCACACAAAGTCCCTGCTGGGGCACCATCTAGAGGAGTTGTGAGAAGAGCGGCCACCATCCTCCAGACCCCAGAATGGTATATCCACTGACAGGCTTGCACCATGTGCTTGGAAAAGCCACAGATACTCAAAGCCAGCCCATGATGGCAGCTGGGAGGGAGGATGTACCCTGCCAAGCCACAGGAGTAGAGCTGCCCAAGACTGTGGAAACCTCCCTCTTGCATCAGTGTGACCTGGATGTGAGACCCAGAGCCAAAGGAGATCATTTTGGAGCTTAAAGATTTGACTGCCCTGATGGATTTTGAATTTGCATAGGGCCTGTAGCCCCTTTGTTTTGGCCAATGTTTTCCTATTTGGAATGGCTGTATTTACACAATGCCTGTACCCCCACTGTATCTAGGAAGTAACTAACTTGCTTTTGATTTCACAGGCTCATAGGCAGAAGGTACTTGCCTTGTCTCTAATTGAGGCTTTGAACCGTGGACTTTTGAGTTAATGCTGAAATGATACTTTGGGGGACTGTTGGGAAGGCATGATTGGCTTTGAAATGTGAAGACATGAGATTTAGGGGGAGCAGGGGTAGAATAATATGGTTTGGCTCTGTGTCTCCACCCAAATCTCATCTTGTAGCTCCCATAATTCCCATGTTGTGGGAGGAACCCAGTGGGAGATGATTGAATCATGGGGTTGTGATTTTCCTGTGCTGTTCTCATTCTAGTGAATGAGTCTCATGAGATCTGATGGTTTTAAAAAGGGAAGTTTCCCTGCACAAGCCCTCTCTTTGCTGGCTGCCATCCACATAAGATGTGACTTGCTCCTTTTTGCCTTCCACCATGATTGTGAGGCTTCCCCAGCCACGCAGAGCTGCAAGTCCAATAAACCTCTTTCTTTTGTAAATTGCCCAGTCTCAGGTATACCTTTATCAGCACAGTAAAAACGGACTAATACATTAACCTCCCTGATACTGTTTTCTTCATCTTTAAAATGGGATAATGGTAATACTATCAGGTTGTCATGGGATTAAATCAAGATGCTTTATAGTAAGCCTGGGCTTTAATATGTTTCCTCTCTGCCACTAACCCAATTTATAATACAGAGCAAATCCAGGCCTCTTGCTGACCTTGGTTCCCCATCTGTAAAATGATAAGCTTCAATTAGAAGATCCCTAAGCCCCGTTTATCACCAACATTCTAGTAAAGCAAAGTAAAGGACAAACACTCTTCAGGATGCAATACAATATAAGGCAAGAACATTCTGTGAATTGTTTTAAGGCTTTTAAATAAGTATACTACAGCTGTGCAGGAAATTTTCAATGTTTTCTTGACTTTTCTTTTTTATTTTCCTTAAAAAATCAGAGAGCTGCTTGTCAGTACCAAGATAATGCGTATCACATCTAAGTTACATCCCACTGACAGTCTGTTTTGTAGCATAACTAAATATCATACCCAGATTGCTTTTAGTAATATATATATATATATATATCCACATATATATATATATATATGAATGATAGTATATATCAAAGCTGAAAAGCGATTTTTCTCACTGTAACTACTGTAATGTTGCCCAGCAATCTTGCCTAGCAGATGGACCACTGTGTAATGGTTCACTGCTAAGCCCCGTTTGATAATTTATTGACTCTTCTCTGTTGTCTCAGAAGATGCCTCATGTATTCAGCTAAGTCTACAATCTCAGAGTCTGAGGTTACCTTCTTTCCAGTTGTCCCAGCAAAGCAGACAATGTTATCACATGCACAATATTTGTTCTGTTCCCAGGACTATTCTCAACTCCCTGTCCATAAGGTGGGCCAGATTGTAACATCTTCCTTCCTTGTCATCCTTGAATAACATTAGAAAGCAGAAACCATACATTTGCTTTTTTAGGTTCCTGCTGTAAATAAGTCATGTGCTGGCTGGACCAAGGGTGAGAAGGCCCATAGATTTTACCTACATGGAAAAGGTCAGAAAAATTTAAATGAATGTATTAGCTATCTGTTGCTACATTTTAAAATTCCTTAAAATGTAGCAGCTTAAAACACACACATTTTTTTTTTTTTGAGACTGAGTTTCGCTCTTGTTACCCAGGTTGGAGTGCAATGGCACAATCTCGGCTCACCGCAACCTCTGCCTCCTGGGTTCAGGCAATTCTCCTGCCTCAGCCTCCTGAGCAGCTGGGATTACAGGCACGCGCCACCATGCCCAGCTAATTTTTTGTATTTTTTAGTAGAGATGGGGTTTCACCATGTTGACCAGGATGGTCTCGATCTCTTGACCTCATGATCCACCCGCCTCAGCCTCCCAAAGTGCTGGGATTACAGGCGAGAGCCACCGAGCCCGGCCCAACACACACATTTATTCTCTCATGGTTGTTTTAGGTCAGGAATTGGGCTTTACAATTTCTCATGAGACTACAATCACAGTGTTGGCCATGGCTAGGGTCTCATCTGAAGGCCTGATTGGGGAGGAATTTGCCGCTAAGTTCACACACAGGTTGTTGGTAAAATTCAGTTTTCACAGGGTTTTGGACTGAAAGCCTCAGTTTATTCCTGACTGTTGTCCAGAGTCCATTCACACTTCACTACTAGGTGGGCCTCACCAACATGGACGTTCACTTCATCAAAGCCAGCCAGAGGTAGGTTCTACAAGCAAGATGGAAGTCACAAACTTTTGTAACCTAATCACAGAAGTGCCATCCCATTACCTTTGCCACACACTGTTGGTTAGAAGCAAGTCAAAAGGAGCAAATTAGAAGGCGTGAATTAGAAGGTATGAATACCAGGAAGCAGAGATTATTGAGGGTCACCTTAGAGTCTGCCTGCCACATAGAGGGTCAAAACTGGGATGTTCATGCATGGTTACATAGTGGGGACAACAGGAGACTGAACATTGCTCAGCTCCCCCAGTCACGTGCCCTGAGACAGTACTGTGGCTTCCCTGGATAAAGAATGGCCTCTTGCCATGTATCTGTTTCACTTTACATGAAAACACCATATGTACTAAAAGTAACCCTGAGTGCAAAATGTGCATAATTAGGAAACTCAGCCACTCCATAAGTAGGCAGGTGTGAGGGTTTGGAGCTGGAAATTTCACATTCCAGGGAAAAGCACTCAATTTCTTTCTTCCCACCTGTCTACACATTTGTGACCCTGTCAGACTTCTAAATAAACCAGATGTTTGGGACAAATGCAGCTCAGGCCTTCCAATTGGACCCCTGGTTTTTAACCTGTAGCATCCAAGTTCCAGCCCCTTCCGAAAAGGGCAGGTGCCCCAGTCTTTGAGAGCTTATGAATAAAGGATTAGGAGGTGCCCTTTCTGGAAGTCAGGTCTTAGATTTTCAACCCTATTATCTATCCAGAAGTCATTTTATCAACATTACAACCTCTGTTTGCATCCTCATTTCCTGTACTTTATTTATTCAGTAAGAGGTTTTCAAGTACCTACTCTGTGGCAGGCACTGCACTAGGCATTGATATGAGGATGTAACAAGATTCTTGCCCTGGGGAAGGAAGAAATCCAAGCAAAAAAAAAAAAAAAAGGCAATGTCATGGTGTTTTGATCTTGGTGCATGATCTCCATCTGACCTGAGCAGAGTTAGTAGAGCACAGAGAAGGAACAATATCATAAAAGGGTTAGGAAAGAAGATGTTTGGTTTAAGCTAAGCCTTTCAAGGATAAGATGTTAAGTGAAAAATGAGAAGTACTGCAGGTGGAGAAGGGACTGTGCAGAGGCAAGGAGAATTATGAGAGGATCATTTTCATGTCTGGATCATTAACGCAGATGCAAAGAGCCTGCTGCCACAGAGAAGGCTTTGGTCTTTAGTCTGGTCCCTGAGGGCCTTAGGGCCCAGATTGACAAGTCTGCACTTGACCTTGAGACTAGTAGGAAGCCCCTGAAGAGTTTTCTACAAAGGCCACAGCATGATAAGATTGCTGTTTTCAAAAGCTCATCATGGCTACAGCAGGAAACAGGAATAGAGAGGGCTAAGTTTAAAGCTATGGACTAGGAATAAAGTCTTCTTCGTGACCCAGTGGGAAATGCAGGGAGGTGTGGGGAGGAGGAATTTCGAGAGACAGAGCTGACAGAGTGGTGATTGATGGGAAGTTGTCCTGAACCATGACAGAAGGAATAAGTATGGCACAGAGCTATCAGGAAAAACAATTACTGTCAGAGTCTCTGAACCATTTAGATGGAGGAAGGAGGGTACGGAAGACAACTGGGGAGATGGCAGCACCAATTTCCAGGATAATTTGTACATGGTCTGGACCAGGTTTGAACAGAAAGATACTGAGGTTAATTCTGCACCTATGTAATATATTGTCCTTGTGGCTTATTCCAGGTGAGATGAATACACGCATACCTTGGACATCCTGGGTGCTCAGTTCCAGACCACCACAATAAAGTGAATATCTCAGCAATGTAAGTCACATAATTTTTTTGTAAGCCAGTGCATATGAAAGGTAAGTTTACACTATAGTCTTTCAAGTGTGCAATAACATTATGTCTAAAAAAATCCATACCTTAATTTAAAAATAATGTATTGCTAAAAAACTCTAGTGATCATGTGAACCTGCAGTAAGGCATAATCTTTTTGCTGGTGGAGCATCCTGTCTCGAAGCTGATGGCTGCTGATTGATCAGGGTGGTGTTTGCTAAAGGCCGCTATGACTGTGGCAATTTCTGAAGTAAGACAACAATGAAGTTTGCTGCATCCATCGACTCTTCCTTTTATGAAAGATGTTTCTACAGTAAGGCTTGCTGTTTAACAGCATTTTAGCCACAGAATTTCTTTAAAAATTGAAGTGAGTCCTCTCAAAGCCTACCACTGCTTTATCAACTAAGCATATGTAATAATCTAAATCCTTTGTAGTCATCTCAACGGTCTTCATAGCATCCTGACCAGGAGTAGATTCCATTTCATGAAACAACTTCTTTTTTCATCCATATGAAGCAGCCCCTCGTGTACTCAGGTTTTATCATGAAATTGCAGCAATTCAGTCAGATCTTCAGGCTCCACTTCTAATTCTAGTTTTCTTGTTATTTCTACCGTATCTGTTTTTGCTTCCTTCACTGAATTCTTAAACTCCTCAAACTCATTCATGAAGGTTGGAATCAACTTCTTCTAAATTCCTGTTAATGTTAATATTTTGACCTCCTCCCCTGAATCGTGAATGTTCTTAATGGCATTTGGAATGGTGAATTCCTTCCAAAAGGTTTTCAATTTACTTTGCCAAGGCTCATCAGGGAAATCACTATCTATGGCAGCTATAGCCTTATGAAATATATTTCTTAAATAATAAGACTTAAAAGTCAAAATTATTCCTTGGTCCATAGGCTACAGAAGGGATGTTGTGTTACCAGGCATGAAAACAACATTAATCTCCTCTACATCTCCATCAGAGCTCTTGGGTGGCTAGGTGCATTGTCAATGAGTAGTAATATTTTGAAGGGAATCTTTTTTTCTGAGCAGTAGGTCTCAACAGTGGGCTTAAAAGATTTGGCAAGCCACACAGGAAATAGATGTGCTGTCATCCAGGATTTGTGGCCTCATTTAAAGAGCACAGACAGTGTAGATTTAGAATTATTCTTAGGGTTTTAGGATTATCAGAATGGAAATGAGCATTGGTATCCACCTAAAGTCACCAACTACATTAGCCTTTAACAGGAGAGTCTGTCTGTCCTTTGAAGCTTTGAAACCGGGCATGGACTTCTCTCTGGCTATAAAAGTCCTAAATAATATCATTTTCTAATTCAGGGTTGTTTTGTCTAGATTAAAAATATGGTGTTTAGTATAGCCACCTTCATCAATTATCTTAGTGAGACCCTCTGGATAACTTACTACAGCTTCTACATCAATATTTGTGACTTCGTGTTGCACTTTTATGTTATGATGTATGGCTATCTCTGCTATCTTGCAACATTTCTTCTGCAGCTTTCTTACCTCTCTGAGCCTTCAGAGAATTAAATTAGGACCTTGATCCACATTAGGCTTTGGTTTAAGGGAATGTTGTGGCTGCTCTGATCTTCCATCCAGACCACTAAAACTTTCTCCACATCAGCAATAAGGTTTTTTGACTTTTTTTTTTTATCATGCATGTGTTCACTGAAGTAGCACTTTTAATTTCCTCCAGGAACTTTTCCTTTGCAATCATAGCTTTTCCTAAGATAGATACAAGAGGACTATCTCAGCTTTTGACATGCCTTTCTCACTAGGCTTAATCATGTCTACCTTCTGATTTAAGGTGAGAGACCTGCAACTCTTCCTTTCACTTGAATACTTAGAGACCATTCTAGGGTTATTAATCGGCCTAATTTGAATATTGTTGTGTCTCAGGGAATAGAGAGGCCTAAGGAGAGAGAGAGAGAGATGAGGAAATGACCAATACGTGGAGCAGTCAGAACACACACAACATTTATCAATTAAGTTCTCCATCTTATATGAATGCGTCTTGTGGTACCATTATAATAGTAATATCAAAGATGACTGATCGCAGATGACAATAACAGATAATCATAATGAAAACATTTGAAATATTGTCAGAATTACCAAAATGAGACACAAAGACACTAAGTGAGCACATGCTGATGGGAAAAAAAAAAGTGCCAATCAACTTTCTCAGCACAGGGTTGCCACAAATATTCAATTTGTAAAAAAAAAAAAAAAAAAAAAGTAACGTGTAGTAAATACAGATCTGGAGCTCAGGGTAGAGATCTTTGCAACTTCCTTAAAATCATAACTTATTCTCCCAGAAAGGATGGTTTAGTCCTGTCCATCTTGAAAGTTTATGGATTCCTAGAAATTAAAAATAAATGTCTGAATTTTGGCACCTGCAACAAACGCAAATACCTGGGACCTTAACTGTTGTGATGTCCTTTCTAATGTACTAGGAGAATCAAGATGCTCCTGAAGTTTCAAGTTCAGAGTCAGAGTCAGGAATGACCTGGGCATAGAGGACCATCTTCACAGGCATGCATTGTGAATGAGTTTGTGTGCGTAGAGGAGTCTGTGTGTGATTGTGTGTGTGTATGTGATTGGTGTGTAAGCTGCAGAAGTGATCCTTCCTAAGCATCAAAGTTGATTGGGAACTAAGAAACGTTCACATACAAAATTGCAAAATACAATTGCTATTATACATTTTTTACAGACTCAGCTTTATTGACAAATGTGGCTGCTAAAGGCATCTTCTCCAGCAAAATCCATCCTTTTCAAACCCATACCTTCTAGCCTGCCACTGTTCATGTTCAAATAGCATTTACTGACTACCTACTACATTCCAGGAACCCAAGGAGGCATCTCTGTGTTAAGAAACTGAAGGTTCCTATTATAATGCAGCTGCTACCTTGGAGATGGAAGATATTAAACTAATAGCACCTCTGAGTATTTTACCAATTTGTAAAGCCTGACCTCTTACAGGACCTGAGTATCTAGAAAACAGAGATGTCAGAAAAGGAAGGTGGAGAAAGAGTCCAGGCAGGGCTGGAGAAATCATGCTGAGTAAATCACTCTCCTTTACTGGACATTGGCTTTCCCATTGTAAGATAAGCAGGTAGGGCTGGATTCAAGAGCATTTTAAGTTTTAGTAATGGTAAAATGGAAGATTAGGGAAGTCCAGAGTGGAGAGGAAGTTCTGTTGGGTTGAGTACAGGTCTATTTGGGCTGCTAGAATGAAATATCACAGACTAGTGACTCAAAACACAGACATTTATTTCCTCAGTCTAGAGGCTGGAAGTTCAAGACAGGGAGGCTGTGGGTTTGGTTCCTCCTGAGACCTCTCTCCGTGGTTGGCAGAAGCCACCTTTCCTTTACGTCCTCACGTGGTCTTTTCCCTGTGCATGCACATCCCTGGTGTCTCTCTTGTCTTATAAGGACGCCAATCATATTGGATTAAGGGCCCACCCTTGTGACCTTCTTTAACCTTAATTACCTCCATCGAAACCCTATCACCAAATACAGTTACACTGGGGGTTAGAGCTTCGACCTGTGAATTTTAGGCAGAGACAGTTTAGTCCATAACAGAGAGACAGTAGGTTTTTTAGAAAAAACAGTCCACAAAAAAAGCTAGTAACTGAAAGGGAGTGAAAAATATCAATTATAGCCAAGTTGGCTATTTTACTTGCTACTCATCCTTGATAAAAACAGTTCATTCATATATTCACTGGTTCTCCATTCATTCATTCTTTCATCCACTTATTCATTACTTTAAGTCAATGCTGTCCCAAATCCCTTCTCTGGCTGTTAAAATAGGTACATATAACTGGTCAATTTCCTTTAGTTTTGTAGTCTCTAGGGAACAGAGCTGTGAGAAGATTACTGCAGCTGGGGGTGGTAAATGCTAACAGAGTTTGTGGGAATGCAGTGGAAGCAAAGAGGCACTAACTGTGGTGGGCGGACCCCCAGAAGAGGCGTCATGTCCTTCATCCATCATATACTTCCCTAGTGTTTGCTCTGTGACAAGTGCCAGCCCAGCCCTCAGCAGTCCCATGGTGAACCAGAAAACGCCCCTGCCCACATGGAGCTTACTCTGCAATGGGGAAGCTCTCATCGGAGCCCTAAAGAAAAGGTAGGGGTTTATCCATTAGACAAGGCCAAAGAAGGCATTCCACAACATAGGACATGGAGAAGGCCAGGACTCACAGTACGAAAGAGATGGGGATTCTTAGAAACTTTCAAGTGGCCTGGCTCCTGCAAAGTATGCATTCTGAGGAGTGAGAAGTGGTTTTTAGGCTGAGGTCCCCACTGGCTGTGGACCACCCATGAGAGGGCAGGGTGAATGGAAAGCTCTCTAAGCTGGAGGTGGGGTAGCCTAATCAGATGGGCATTTTTGGAAAAATCTTCCCTGCAGCTATATGGAGACTAGTTTGAAGGAAAAGGACACTGAAAGCAGGAGAGATGTACAGTAATGTGTGGAGGATGAAGGGAGAAAGTTGCTACCAACCCTCCTGAAGTCTACACTTCCCTCCCTTGGCTGATCTCTTCCTTCACATATGCAATCACTTTGAAGCTCTCTCTAAAGAATCTCGCACAGAATACATCTGCACCACATCTTCCTTCTGATATTCCCAAGATGCTACACATACATATGGAGGGTAGAACAATTTGGAAATTGAAGAGTAAAGAGATTTTGAATGATACAAACTAAAATCAATCTAAGAGCAACACAATCAAAGTTTTTCCAGGGGTCTTCTTTGGAACTTTCAGAAAATGCTCAATACAGATTACTGTCATGGAGATGATGTAAGAGATTTAAACATCCCCTGAAATATATTCTCGAATATGTAATGGACTAGTTGGTGCTCATTTGAAAATCTGCTTCAGAATAAATTGCTAGGAAGAAGTTGTTTCATATTCCTTCTACTACTAATGCCTCAGAGCTGAGTCCACAGAGCCACAGGCCTGCCTGCTGAGTCCACTCTCTGGATATATGCAAAAGGCTTCCCAGCATGCATTAATTTATCAGATATCAACTTGAAACCTTAGCAAATTTAAGGCAAATCCAAAACAGTCTCCCCAGTGGAACCAAGATACTCCAGCAGTGTCCTCTCAGGTTCCTTCTGATTTTACATATAATAATGTCCCCTAATAATCTGAAAAGATCGATATTTATAGATTTCCTTTTGCCAAGAAAAATAACCTCCTGTGAGCTTCAGTTTTCATTTCCTCAAAGACATATTAACTCTAGTCATGGTGGAGCCTTTTAGGAAAAGTTGCTGAAGACCTCACTCCGTTTTTCTGTAGTTCTGAGTTAAGGGATTTCTTCCCTCAAAATAATTCCTCCCCCTACACAATTATTTCTGTGGGGAAAGGCCCCTTAAACTCATGTGTGATATTTTAAAAATGCAAATATACCCTCCAAGATAGTTAGGTCTCTCAGTGATTCTGTCCTTAATCTGAATTATTTTTAATCTATTATTCTCTGGCACCTGACAGAAATCTGCCCACTCAGAGACTGACAGCTGCAGTTGGAAAGACACATACGTGACTCAAATAAAGTAAGTAAATTTTGATAAAGTTAACTTCTACTTTCCCAGAGCTTCGTGAAATTACAGGTATGTTCCCCAGAGAATTTTCACAAAGATCAGTTTTCAAACCCAGAGCCTGGTGTGCTGAGCCATGCAGAAAACACTACAATGGCACTTGCTAAGTTTATTATAATTATGTATTGATAATAATTTCTCCCGTTATTTCCTCTCCTTTGTCATACACAGAGTTCCTGTCATGAGCAATTTCCCATGGGAATTTCTGGACATTGCCTTAGCTCTTTCTCCCATATCAGAGAAGAGTTATTCCAGAAACTTCTCAACTAGAAATAGTTGCAAGCTCTCGAGCTCACTTCTTCATCTTGACATTTGCTCTGAACGGACTAGGCTAAGCACTCCTACTTTGCCAATTATTAATTATCTAATTTAGCTTTATTTGTTGACCCATAAAATATGCTCATAAAAATGTAAGTGATGATTACTTAAAAGTTTAGAGATGGACCAACGCACCTTGTGGACTGCAAAATCGTCTGCATTTTGCCTCATGCATCCCACTCTCTGCAGAGGCATTTTTCCCTTTTCCACATGGCAAAACTGTGTTCCTCTTTCAGAGTTGCTGCGTCAGTGCGACATATCCTGAGTCCCACCTACACGGAATGGTTTATCACTCCCTCCTCAGTAATTCATTCTTGCTATGATTATCACATGGCTAGATGTATATGTTCTTATCTTTGTAACTATACTGTGAACCCCAAAAATGCAAGAACTGTGACTTACTACACTTTGTCATACTATAGAAGAATTAAATAATTAAGATGGACTAAGTGTGGAATTAAAATTATTTACCAAAATATTAACTCATCCTTTGGACCATCTTTTTTTTCCCCCTCAGGAATACATTGCTAGTGTTTAAAGCAAAGTCCATAAGGATGTAAGATCCACTGGTAAGAACTCACAAATCCTCAGCCTGTTTAATTGTTCCTTCTGCTGGTCACACCTCTGCTGGAAAGGATACGCTGCCTTCCTTCCGGTACAGTGAGTCTAAAACTTCACTGTGCTTAAGAATCCTCCAGGACTATTAAATTCAGATTTCTAGGAAGGGTGTGATAGAACCAAAATGCTGCATTTTGAATAAGTTCCTTATTAGTACAGAAGGTCATGGAACCATACTTAGGGACCCATACTGCAAGTTAGGGCAACAGAGATCACACCTACCTCCACTGCAGCTAGAGAGGCCTGTGCCTTCCACACCTCCTCGTCTACCAGACGCCCTCCTCTAGGCTTCCCTGGAGCAGTACTTTGCAAGGCTTTTGAAAGACCAACAAAGTCAGCCAAAAGGAGCCTTGATTAAAGGGAGAATGACCACGGTTCCAATACAGCCTCCACTAATGATTAGCTGTTAAACTCAGCCATGTCTTGGAGTATGAAAATTGGGTCAATATCAGTCCAGCTGGTAGTTGCATAGGTAGGTAAGAATGCATATGATAGTTCCTGGCATGAAATAGATAAAAGAGAGTGTTTTTTCATTTTTTATAGCGATAAATTATACATGACATAAAATTTACCACGTTAGCCATTTTTACGTGTACAGTTCACTTAAAAGTTCACTTTCAAATGTACAGCAGCATTAAGTATATTCCCACTGTAATATGACCATCACCACCATCCATTTCCAGAACTTTCTCATCTTCCCCAATTGAAACTCTGTACCCATGAAACACTCATTCCCCATTCTCCCTCCCCTCAGTCCCTAGAAATCATCATTCTACTTTCTGTCTCTACTAATTTGACTACTCCAAAGTCCTCATATAAGTGTGTGATGTTTAATTTTATGTGTCCACTTGGCTGGGCCACGATGCCCAGAAGTTTTGTTGAACATTATTCCAGATCTTCCTCTGAAGGTCTTTTTGGATGAGATTGACATTTATATCAGTGGACTTTGGGGAAAGCCGATTGTCCTTCATCATGCAGGTGGGTCTCATCCAATCAGTTGAAGGCCTGAACAGATCAAAAGACTGACCTCCCTGAGCGAGAGGGAATTCCCCAGCCGACTGCCTTTGGGCTTCATCTGTGGCACTGCCTCTGCCTGCTTTTCCAGCACATGGCCTTTGAACAGCAACGCTTTGCTGAGTCTCCAGCCTGTCAGTCTCTCTCATCAGATTTTGGACTCGCCAAGCCTCCATAATCATGTGAGTCAGTTCCTTAAAATAAATTTCTTTCTATATAAATACACATCCTATTGGATCCATTTCTCTGTAGAATCCTAATGCAAAGTACACTCATACAGTATTTGTTCTTTATGACTGGCTTATTTGATTCAGCATATTATCCTCAAGGTTCATCTATGTTGAGCATATGTTAACATTTCCTTTCTTCTTATATTTCATGGTATGTATATAAGATATTTTATTTGTCCATCCCCTGTTGGGCATTTAGACTATTTCCAAGTGTTGGCTATTATGAATAATGCTGCTATGAACATGGGTATTAGGTATCTGTTTGAGTCTGTGCTTTCAGTTCTTTTGGGTGTCTACCTAGAAGTAAAATAATTGGATCATGTAATTCTATGTTTAATTTTTAAGGAATCACACACCATTTTCCAGTGACTGCACCACTTTACATTCCCACTAGCAATGCACAGGGATTCCAATTTCACCACAGCTTTGCCAACACTTATTTTTGTGTTTGTTTTTATAGTAGCAAACCTAATGGGTGCTGAAGTGTTACTCCTTGTGGTGATGATTTGCTCTTCCCTGATGACCAGTGTTAGGCACCTTTTGTGTGCTTATTGCCTGCTTGTATATCTTCTGTGGAGAAATGTCTGCTCAAGCTCTTTGCTCATATTTTCAATTGGGCCATTTGTTTTTTTGTTACTTCTGAGTTGTAAGAGTTACAGAAGGGACTTTATTATTTACAAGATTATGAGTTTATTCCATAGGGTATTTTGTCTAAGATTTATTCCTTTATCTTTACATACTTACTGCTTTCCACTTTATTTTCCATTTGCCTTACTCGTTTGTCAAGATTTGTAAGCTGTGATACTTGTTAGTTTTGTGATTAGCCTCTTCCTAATAATATGATGCTACTTCAGAAACATACAAATGAGTGAGTTTTCTCCAAATAGCCTCTTCTATTTTCTTCTGATTTGAAAATCTCCCTAGTGACCTGCCATGAAGAGCTAATGGCACAACCCTCTGCCCTTGATTCCAAATACAAGCCCAGTGAAGACAACATGACTGGAATCCCAAAGTGTTGACTTTTATTTCTAAGCAGATTGCCTCTCATGGCACATAGGAAGCAAACAGAAAGCTTTTTAACAATAGAAGAAGAGAAAGTATAGGAGTTAAATATATTTGTATTTATTACAAGTTTATATCACACTTGGGAAGAGCTTTAGGTAAAAAGTACAAGAAAAAATGATTTTTATACATGAGATCTAGTCATATAATATATATGTGAAGTATTAGCATACTGATCATTTAATACGAATAATAGGCAATCATTTTTATGATCCAAATTTTTGGCACTCAAATATTTCTTGATTGATTTTGGCCTGAGAAGAAATGCAATTTAGTTTAAGAGTTAGCCAGTTGGGTGTGTTTATTTTTTAAGACCATATATTTCACTATGACATTAGTTGCTACAGTCCAAATCATAAAATTTTAGGAATCCTATTAGAGTTGGAAAGACTCAAAGGGAAACAACACCCTCTGTCAGAAATTAAAGGACTCTTGGACAGCGAATATCTGGACAGGAATCTCAGTCCTTGTAGGTCACTCCTATCGAACAGGTTAGCCCACAGTCCCCACGCTCTAGACAGAACTTCGGCACACATTTGTAACCAAATTCCAGGTGACCCTAGAAAACCTGGAGCACAATAAAGACCTGGACTGAAGTACGGTCTTGTGAGGAGAGCGTTCCAAGGATCGGGCTTGAGCTGGACCATCTCTTCACCTTATTGCCCTTTTGTCCTCAGTATGAAATCGTACTAATCTGAATCCCTACCTTAGTATGGACCAGAAAGCACCAAAATTAACTATAGTATTGTTTTTCCAGTAGCCAGGGACTGGCTACTTCAGAATCAAGAAGAAGAGGAGAAGTCTATTTAACATGTAGATTCGTGGGCCTCATCCCAGACCTACTGAAACAGCAGAACTGAGGATGTTTCTGAAGAGAACTGACTTTCAGGAGCTCTCTAGATAACTCTTACACGCTCTAAAACTTGAGAACCACTGACCCACATCTATTAGCATATGTCAGAATCGCACACTGAAGTGTTCCCTGACAGCAGTTTTCTTCATGAGAACAGGGATTTCATGTGAAAATAAAATGTTAATTTTTTACAGTAATTTTTTTTTATGGCCAGGGAATAGCAGAGGACAAGGATGGGGTTAAGTCTCTGAATATTCCCAGGGATGAAAGCAACCGGGTTGCTAGTACAGAGGGCACTGATTGCAGAGCTCAATCACACCAGTGATATTGGATGATATGGTTTGTCTCTGTGTTCCCACCCAAATCTCATGTCAAATTGTAATTCCCAATGTTGCAGGAGGGACCTGGTAGGAGGCAACTGGATCAGGCGGCAAATTTCCCCCTTGCTGTTCTTGTGAGGGTTCTCCTAAGATCTGCTTGTTTAAAAGTGTGCATCACTTTCCGCTTTGCTCTCTCTCCCCGCCCCACCATGGTAAGGTGTGCTTTGCCTTCACGTTCTGCCATAATTGTAAGTTTCCTGAGGCTTCCTAGCCATGCTTCCTATATAGCCTGTAGAATTGTGAGTCAGTTAAACCTCTTTTCTTCATAAATTACCCAGACTCAGGTAGTTCTTCATAGCAGTGTGAGAATGGACTAATATATTGGACTTCACCCTTTTCCTCCAATTCCTGTCCCCCACTGTAATTCTAGAATGTACAGAAGCAGCACAAGAAGTGAGGAATAAGGATCAGAAGAACAAAATAGAGAAAAAAAATGAAAAATGGACCATGCTATACTCAGCCACATCGTGTTGTGGCATTTTAGAGTTAGCCTGTGTTAGGGGAGTGTGGAAGCATGGAATAGGATAAGCAATGTATGTTTTGACTTAGATTGAACTGGACTTTTAATACCTGAAAATCAGACTGTGCGTGTGCCTGAGAATGACTGGAAAAGCTATAGGCTCTGCCAGCAAAGCCATCCAAGGGAGAGGAAATGATATCTGATAGAGAAGAATTGAAGGGCGATATGAAATTAAATACATAGTTTTCTGCCTACACCCTCCTGAGTCTCACCTGTTCAATAAGCCAGTTAAAGCCTTGTTGCTACCAGATGCCCACATGTGATTTATGCCCATGGCTTCCAAATGAACAAAAACCTGAGTATTTTCTGTTTTCAGCAAAGGATATCTGCCTGGGCTTTGACACTGGACACTATTTAACAGACAAACTCCAAAGGACAATGGGTTATATAACTGACCAATCTGCAGAAATGTTCCTTTTTTTTTTTTTTTTTTTTTTTTTGAGATAGAGTCTCACTCTGTCACCCAGGCTGGAGTGCAATACCACGACCTTGGCTCACTGCAACCTCCACTTCCTGGGTTCAAGTGATTCTCCTGCCTCAGCCTCCCAAGAAGCTGGGATTACAAGTGTCTGCCACCATGCCCAGCTAATTTTTGTATTTTTAGTAGAGATGAGGTTTCACCCCCAGGCCAGCCAGGCTAGTCTCAAACTTCTGACCTCAGGTGATCCACCCACTTCAGCCTCCCTAAGTGCTGGGATTACAGGCATGAGCCACCACACCTGGCCTAAATATTGCTTTTCTAATCCCAACCCTTTGTAATATTAATACAAATCAGCTTTTAAAATTGTTGACATAAAACAGACAAACCAGGACCAAGAGTAGGGAGATGAAGGTATATAATTTCCTGACTCTTATAAGCTCCACTGCTAACTGATTATAACTCCTTTCCAACAAGAGTGGGAGGAAGGTCAAAGAGCTCTGGAATAAGACCAGTGGCTGATATAGGGAGCTCTTAATCCAGAGCAATGGTGCTTGATATTCTGAGGCCCAAATCCCTGAATGATTGAACAAATGAATAAATATCTAAGAAGAATGTTAAAGAACTGGGAATCCCCAACACCAGATTTTGAGCATTGATAAACTCCAGGGCATGAGGGACAGAAGTGAAACAAGATACAGAGGCAGAATCTTGAAAGATGCCAGCAGGCTAAGGGGGCTGGGGGAAGGAACACAGGCTAGCTGTGGCCTTGAGTAATTTATTATCCAAGAAACTTGAGCAGTTTTCAGTGGTTTTTGTTTTGTTTTGTTTTGTTTGAAATTGCAAGGACATGTTATGTGAGGGGTTTGCTTGGCTTGAAGGACCAGGGTAAACAAATGCCCCCCTTGTCTCTGGTGTATCATTGATTCTAGGATGATGTACCCGTAGGCCTAAAAAGGACAGATATACCCTAGAGTCCTGGGTATCCTGCTGTACCACATGCTCATGTATTGTAAATTTCCTTGTATGCAACTGGAAAATTAGAAAGGATATCAAGATAGTTCAGAAGCCACGATTCAGAGCACTTTTTCCCAGTGTATCAATCGCTTATGCTACAGTAACAACAACTAGGCACAAAGGACACTGCATAGCTATGTGCAGCATGAGGTGGAAAATCTGAGTACTCGGCTTCATGAACTTACCCACTTTCCTCCAGTGGGTTCAGTTTGGCCACACGTCCTGTTGTATGAGACTCCCAGCACGATTCTGCCTGATCCATGTACATTTTGTTCTTTCTCCAAAAAGCAGCAGCCTTGACCCTTCCTTATACTCCCTTTCATCAAGGTATTGTCACCTTTTTAAAGAATACAATCTGTATTAACTATCATGATTTATTTCTTTTCTTTTCTTTTTGAAACGCAGTCTCGCTGTGTCGCTAGGCTGGAGTGCAGTGGCGCGATCTCAGCTCACTGTAACCTCCACCTCCTGGGTTCAAGCAATTCTCCTGCCTCAGCCTCCTGAGTAGCTGGGACTACAGGTGCACACACCACCATGTGCAGCTATTTTTGTATTTTTAGTAGAGACGGGGTATCACCATGTTGGCCAGGATGGTCTCGATTTCTTGACCTCATGATCTGCCCACCTCAGCCTCCCAATGTTTTCTTATGTATTAGAATTTAAACCTGTGTGGTCGTTTTGCTGGCTAATATTTTTACTAAGGTTATTAACTGTTTTTTTCTGGTATAACAGTAACATAGTTGAGTGAGCTGCCCATCATTTTTGGTTCACAGTTTTGTGGAACATGAATGTTTTAGGATTATATGTATTACAGCAGAAATGTCTTTACTTCCCATTGCAGAAGCCTGGCAGAGTGAGGTCTGAAGAGCTGGGGTACTGACACCACCCCAGGTGGATCTCTGGGCCTTCTGGGTAAAATTTGACAGGAGCACGAATCCTCATTCTATTTTTATCCCCTACCCATGAATTCGTTGTCAGGAGCTGGCATGGAAGATCCTTTGCAATTGAGACTTCAAACTATGCTCCTGGGCCCCTAAAAAGGCTTCAAGAGTTATTGCTAAGGACAAAAAAGGAGCAAGAATGACAGATAGAAGTCCAGAGTCCCCCTCCTAATGATCCACTGACAGCACCTACCGTTTTGGGGCTCCAAAGACAAAGGATTTTCGTATGTTTTTTAACTATTGCTCTGGTGTCTTCTTATGTTACAGATGAGGACACTGAGACACACGGCCAGCTGAGGAATAAGCCAGAAAGGTCCAGTTCAAATCCCCTGCTTTTTCCATGACATCAGCTGCTCGCTTTGCCTTTTCTTTCAAAGACCAAACTGGAACAAAAGAACTGATGTGACTTGCCCACGTTTGCTTAATATTAAAGGCATCAAGATGACCAGGGCATCAACTAGTTTCCTGTGAATACTCTTTCCTGAACGGAATCCCTAATCTTCCTGAAAGACACTGCAGGAACACCTGGTACTTTTAAATTATGCCGAGGCTGTGGCCAGACTGCTAAAAGTGAAAGCTGTCACAGCAAAAGCCATTGTTTATTTCGCCACCTCCATTTTTGTTGGTGTCTTTTCAAGCCGTAAAAACATTCAAGCCTTACAATAGCTGCTGTCGATGTGGTTTCTATAGTTACTTCCGACAATGAAAAAAGGCATGTTTAGTTGAGATTGGGGATACTGTAGGCATGGAACTAATATTCTACTAAATATTGTGCAGGCAGGCAGCTACCTGAAAGCTATTTATTGTCAAAAGAAGGATGTTTCTAACAATGAGCTTTATTCCTGGCTTATCATATACAATTATAAGGTGTGAAACTGCAGCAGTTTTGGGAGCCTTTCTAGTACAATCCCCTCATTTACAGAGGAGGAATCGAAAGCCCAGAAAGGTGAAGTTACTTGCTTGATAACACACAGGGCTGACAAACAGTCCCTCGTAACAGGTCCTCGGTTACGAGTCCCAGACCCATGTTTTTTTCATTCACCTTTCCTCTGTTAATCAATAGGTCCCTTTATTGAAATGGTAAGGAACAAAAATATTTTGTTTGGAAATTTACCCCTTAATAGAAACAGTTCTTTCAGCAACCATCTATCTAGGCTTCTTTTATCCAAAATCAACCTAAGCAAAGATAAACAGCTGCCTTTAAAGCGGAGAAAAAGCACACAACATAAACCTTATAGTTCAATAAAATGATGAATGTTCTGGGGCGACGAGGTAACTAATTATTAACTGTAACATTAAGCAAGCAGTTAACAAAGATTAATCTTCCAGTCTGAATGCAAAATACACAGATAACTCATTACCTTGCTAATCCCTTTTTTTTTTTTCCTGGTATCTTGAACAAATGACCCTCTTTTTTAAAAAATGAGTAATCTTGCCTGTGTGGGAGGGCCCTAGCAAACCTGGGGTGAGCATTGTTCCCTGAAGGATGTCCACAATGAGCAGACTTGATGGGAATTCAGTAAGAAGGCATGATGATATATGAGCTGTTTTCTCAAGGCTGCTGTGTTTGTAATAATCTCTTTAATTACACAGGGCTGCTTTGCGGTTTTCATCCTGATATTAGAAACCTTATAACCAGCCTTTCATCTAGAATCTTACCTCCTAGAAATAAAAGTATTTTATTTTTAAAGGCCCACTGATGTAATAGTCACATGTATTCACATGGAAACTAAACCACACTAAGGGGAAGTCAATTTGTAGATTTTTCTTTTTGTTGGATATTAAAAACAAAACCATGTTGATTTCTGAGAGGTACAAACATGGAGAGTGGTGTCATGTGCTTTGGTGGTAAGTAATGAAGTGTCCGGGGAAGTTGAAATCCCAGATCTAGCCAACTTCCTCAGCCTGGGACTTTACAAAAGGAAAGGCTAGATCATTTTGTATTTAAATAATGTTTATGTTATCCAGGGAAAATGAAAAGTAAAATCCGCCTCATTTTCTTAATACCCAGTCCCACTCCCTGAAAACAATCACTATTAACAGCTGGTTGTTAAATTCTTGTGCCTTTAAATAATATAATTAAAAACCTCTTTTTTCCTTTGTCAATTTTAGATAGAAATTTTTGAATTTCTCATCTAAAATATGTATATTAATGATGAAGAAATTAGCGTATTTATTCAAACTTCAACTTCTCCGCCGTCCTCTTCCTCCTCTTTTATACTAGGTTAAATACTACTTTTACTTTGCCAAGTTTTATAACATTTAACTCCTTTTCTGTAAGTCTGTTGAGTCCATGGGTTAATTTTAAAATAGACCTGAATAGTATGATTGGACCCATTTAAAAAAAAAAAAGTCCTATGTTGTACAACAGAGAGTTTTCCTAGCAATTTTGTGAAATGAAACCTCTTTCCATTTCTTTATAACTTTCTTCACTTATTCAGGCCGTACAGTAGTGGCCTCTTTTTAGTACCCCATGTCATCTTCTTTTGTGAATTTCTTTTTTATTCTGCTAAAGTATCTCCTAAAGTGATTTTTCTCATATAGAATATGTGAGAGTTAAATTCTGAAATTATGTTTCTTTATAAGCATTGTATTTTGTCTTTAACTTTGTGGATGCTTTGCTTGGACACAGAATTCTAGATCCAAAATTATTTTCTCTTAGAACTTTAAAGACAATACTCTGTATCAGTAGCCCACAAAGCTGCTGATAAAAACAATCTATGATGGTATAATGCTGTTTCTTGTAGATAACATGTATTTTTCTCTCAGAGCCAGTAAGATTTTCTTTCTATCCCAGGATTTCTGAAATATATATTTTTCATTAATCCAGGATATATATTTTTCTATTAATCCAACTCAGCCCTCCATGAGCCCTTCTATGTGAAAATTCAACTCTCTCAGTTTAGAGAATGATCTTTTATTTTTTCTCCAATTACTTTCTGTCCTGCCTCATTTTTGTTTTCTCCTTCTAGAATTCCAGTAGGATGGAGGTTGAACCCCTGGATCTATATTTCATGTTTCTCAATTTGTTTCTCAGGTTTTCTTCCTCTGTCTGTTTACATCTGGGACCTTATCTCTGTGATCAGACACAAACTGACCCAATGCCAACCAAAATCTAATTTATTCTTATATTTTTATCTTTTAGTTTTAGGGAAATAAGAAAGGAAAAGTAAACGCCTGGAAAGTATAATTATGCTTGGACCCATCAGTGAGCTGGATGTTAAGGTACCATCATGCCTAAGCCAGGTTTTTGTGCTGTACCTCTACGGAGAAATCTAGGGAGGAACAAAGGAGGATTTGGCTTCCTCACTGTGAAATATCAGTTCATTCAACACAATGACAGCATTCTACAGAGGCCATGTGGAGGCAGAAGCTCCTCTAATGTCTAAGGCCACCTCTGACCACATCAGGAAGCAAAGATAACTGGCCACAACCTGATAAGGATAGTGTCTCCATGCTCTTTTTTGTCTGTCATCTTTCATCAAGGGCATCTGGGGCAGATTCAAAGTGGTATTGATGGAAGGAAACAGGCTGAGGGATACATGCTGGAAAAAGACAAGAAAGCTGTAAAAGAGGGCACCAGAGTGAAACCTGTCATGTGGTAGCTGATCTTTGATGAGAAATAGATTCCAGGGCACTGACAGGAAAACACTTTAACCTGTCTTCAACAAGTGTGGGAAGCCCTGCTGATAAGGAAGGGGGTGGGTTCTGCAGGGGAGGAGACTACCTTTTTGAGAAACCGAGGAATGCAATTCTCAGAGACTTGACAAATGAGCGTTTAATACCATGGGCAGAAAATCATAACAATAAGTATTATACAATGGATGTCTTAAACTCCTAGAAGAGTCTACCACCTTCAGACAAACTCTAACATACAGTAGGTTTGCCATTAAAAAGAAAAGAACAGAAAAAAGACAACACAGCAACAAGGCAGGGAACTAGGAAGAGTGAGGAGGAAGACTTTGCTGATCAAGCCCCCATCTCTGAGGGTTCACCCTATTACATATGGGGGGTGGGGATATTTGATTTGCTATACGGCAGGTTGCATAGTAGAAAGTTACAAGTACAGACTGTTTCTAGGATTGAAATCCCAGTGCTGCCATTTGTGAAGTAGGTTCGCTGTGCGCCAGTTACCAACTTGTCTGAGTCCTGTGAGACTGAACATGCACACACATGGCAAGTTACATGACACAGGTTTATTTTTACAGATAGGCAGCAGAAGACAACAGAAGCTGGCAGTTCATAAGGAGCTGCTCCCCTAAGGCTCAGGAAAGATGCCCAGGTAGATGACTTTCACCTGCATGTGTCCACTTGCACTGCAGCTGAAGGACCTTGGAAAGCAGCCCACCCTGAGTTTTATACCCTGGCGTAATGGGAATCACTGGGCTGAAGCATTGGAAAACATCCTATTTTCTCTAGAGGACAGAAAATCAAAGGCGAGTTTGTTTCAGCCAGACCCTCCCTTTTGTCAGGATGTTGCCTTTCCAGCACATTCTATTATTGTTCTTAAGAACTGCAAGCAAGAAAGGGGGTTCCAAGGCTTCTTGGAAAACTGTCCTGCACCATTTATCAGAAGTAGGATCTTGGGCAATTTGCTTTATCTCTGCACCTCATTTACCTTACAGTGTTCTTGTTAATAACATAATGGGTTAATATAAATGCAGTAGTACTTAACACTGAAAGCATTATATAAATGTTAGCTAGTATTATTATTACAAATAAATATAAAGATTACTAATTTAAAATTCTGAATAAAAATTTTTGCAGAAAAAAAATGTATGTAGATACATATACATACATGCACATTATAAATGACCCCCATATTCATCCTCATTTGATTTTCTTCACAACTGTTTCAAGCAGGGATCACTATGCACAGGAGAAAACTGTGGTTTAAGAAAATTAAATGACTTCAAAACAGTTTCTCTGCTGTTGAGTGTCACGAATTTGAAACCTGATCAGTGTCATTCTAAAATCTCCATGTTCTAACAGATATAAATAGTATACAGAGTAAGAATGGCAAAATATGTCTCCAGAAAATTAACTATGATCTATTGACAAAGTAGCAAGGATACCAGATTCTACTGTGCCCTGGCCACTGCCCAATCACACAACTTTAATGACAATAAGAAGACTATATCACCCACCAGCACAAAGCTTACAGAGCCAATTGTACCTATATAATCTTTAACATTTTCATACAACTATAAGCACACTGTGTAATGATCTGTATCACGTTAACAATGAAATTAAGGGTTATCATGTTTCAATGTCCTGTTCTATTAACTCTGAGACCCCCTTCTCAGGCAGCCATCATTACTGCAGCCACTGGAGTAATGTTGAGATTAAAAAACTGTAGTTCAGTAGAAGACTCTTGGATCTAAGGAAGCAGAGTGTATGCTTCAACCTACAGCAATTTTCTTTGGTCTCACAAACCTTCTAGGTCTCTCTTCACTGTTAATTGCAGGTATCATGACACCTACCCCCAAGCAGGCTCACAATTGCCCTAGAACCCCCAGGTGTCTGTTAAGTAGATATAACTTGGGCAATTCCTCACCACAGATACAGATAGAGACTAGCCCATAATAAACTGAAGGTAGAAGCCAAAGGGTCCTGGAAGGGTTAGGTGTACCAGCTGAGTTACTGCAGGGCAGAGCTCTGCCATGCTGACCTGGCTTGGCCATAGCCTAGAGGTTCTGATCAAAGCTGTTAGACCCTGATAGTTGAGTTTCTGTTCTATGACGTGTAGCTTCTGTTCCTTTTGTCCCACTTCTTCACCATTGAGTTTCTACAGCTCTGCTTCTACTGCCTGTTTTATCACTTGTCTTTTCCTATCTCTATTTCAGGAAGACATGAAAAGGCATTCTTTAGATGATTTCAGTACTTCAATTGTTGCCTACTTGTAAAAATTTTCTGCAGCATTCCAAGAGCGCAGCTAAAAAAAAGGCAGAGAAAGGATTTAAATAAAGACCCTCCGACTCCGGGTTCCCTGCTTGAAAGGGTTGTAATAAAGGAAGTCAGACCTTATGACTTCCCTCTCTGCATGCTGCCGTTGGCCCCCACTTCCCAATCTTCAAAATTCTAAGTGAAACTAAACTAAGAAAGCTGAACCCAAAGAGCATGGACTGCTGAAGGATTCCTCAATGGACTTTATGGAAAATGCACTCTGTGAATTTTCTCGCAGACATTTCATTGTTTGAGGATATGTGTTCATTTTCCCGGAAACAACTTCTATGAAACTTTAAAATCACCCAAAAATGCTCAAATGTTAAGAACCACTTTTAGAGATTATGTCAAAGGTTGTAACCAGCCCTAAAATTCTGTAAATCAATGCAAAATGCTAACACCATCTAGTTTAAGTTAGCTTTATCATGGGTCATAAGAATTGAAAAGAAACTTGCTGACATCTGGCTCATTCATTTAAAAGAAATAAAATTAGGAAACTCTTTGGCCCAGGTAAAATTTTACACACCCCTAATATACACTGGAGCATGGGAGTGAGGCCTGTCTTTCAGCCATTAGTTTACACCCTACAATAGCCACACAGCACCCCAGGAGCACAAAGGAACTCAATTTGGAATCTCTGATCTACCTTCACCTTCCTAAACACACAAATTTCTTCTACCACATCCCCTCTAGTTGCAGCTCAAGCATCCAGCAGAAAGAAACTCATTGCCTTAGAGACCTGACTGCTGGAAAGTTCTCATTTATACAGAAAGGCAATCTGCTTTTCCAATGCTTCCAGCAATTGTCCCTGTTTCTGTCTACTAAAGAGAGCCGCACAGCAGAATCATAAACTATCCTTTGCCCGACCACTTGCTAGGTTTGGTGTGGCTCTCATGTCTACCTAAATCTCTTCTTCTCCATCTCTCACAGCACAATGCCTCCCTCTGAGTTCCAGAAATGGAGACCCCTTTTAGTCTTTTCTCTGAGATCTTGCTCTGCTTTGCCAGGGCTGCTCCTAATGCATGCTGCCCTGAATTCAACACAGCACTCTGGGAAGGCTGGAAAAATCCAGGAAAGACCAGAATCCTCATCTCTTTTATATATCTATCTCCATTCTACAACTCACCACGTTGCAATAAATACCTCCCTGTAGGCTGACTTTCTCACTGTATTGCAAGCTCCTCAAGAGATACTAAATCTTTTTATCTTGTTATCCAGGGCCCCTAGCCGACTCCTTCTAAATATAAAAGTCTACTATGTGCCAGACATATCTAAAACCACTTGATATTCATTTGTGAACAAAACTGACAAAATATTTGCCCTCCTGGAATTTACATTCTAAAAGGGATGAGAGCAGAATAGGGAGGGGAGTATTTGTCATGTAATAAGTGTCTGACAAAACTTCCATTCATGAATGAGGTCAATGGTCAAGTGAAAAGTAAGGGAAGATTCATAACCACCCACTTGGTAGGTGACTACAGTCTTTCCATAACAATTCAGGCATCTATGGACATTCCGAATGACCTATGTTTGTATGAATGCCTCTGAAGGCTCTTGGAGGTTGACAAGCCTTTTTTCCACCCAGGGCAAGACTGGGAGGGTGTATGCATAGCTCATTTGGACAGAGCATCTATATGTCGGCCTCTGAAAGCTTCAAAAAGCATTTGCTTCTACTCCCAGAAAGAACACAGAGCTCTATTCAGAAATTGCTGACCTCATCTAAGTGGAAAGGAATCCTGGAAGCTTCGAACACATTCGTTCTGGCCTTCAGCCCTGGGCTTTCTTGCAGATGCACTTTTCAGGAAGGAGGAAGGCAGAGCAGATGGATGGTCTGCTGACGGGCTCAAAATACTTCCTGGAGCACTGAAAACAGGCTGACTGTTCATGCTGCTGCTGTGTGTCACCCGCTCCCACAGAGGACTACACTCAATTAGAAGATTTTAAACTCAATTGTCATAGCAACAAATTATCTGATTGTTGAGATTTTCTGCTGATTTTGTCTTAGGAATTGGTTTGCTATTTTCAGTCACAGATTGTTATCAGACTGCAGATTTAGCATCTTCATTTCCTTCCACATCCTTGATTATTCTGGTCTCTGCTTTCTTGACTGACTTCAATCTGCAAACATAATACCCACAGAGAAAGAGGGGAAGGCTCTCTCCTGCTTGTAGGATAAGTTACAATGGTCGTTGCTTCTTCTCTCCAATGGGTAGGTTTTCGTTTTCTCTTGGGCTAGTGCTAGCTGGGAACATATCCAGCAGCTTCTCAGGTATTCCCAACTATAAACCATTAAGTACCAAAATGAGACACAATGGTTCCAGAAGTTATCTTCCAAGCCCTTATTTTATAATATAGAAACTGAGGTCTAGAAAGAAGAGGTGATTTTCCAATACCCTCTCAGAGAGTTGAAGCTAAAACCAAAATAACTATGCTGCTTCATTCACGATCATTTTTACCGGTATTCAAGAGCTGCCAGTTGTCTAGAAGGGACTCTAATATGATTTGGGCCTGTGTCCCCACCAAATATCACATCAAAGAGTACTTCCCAGTGTTGGAGGTGGGGCCTGGCGGGAGATGACTGGATCATGGGGGTGGATTTCTCAGGAATGGTTTAGTACCACACCTCTTGGTACTGTCTGCAATAGTGAGTTCTCATGAGATCTGTTTTTTTATGTAGCCCCTCCCCCTTCACTCTTTTCCTTCTGCTCCAGCCATGTGACATGCCTGTTTACCCTTTTCCTTCCGCCATGATTGTACATTTCCTGAGGCTTCCTCAGAAGCCAAGCAGATGTCAGCATCATACTTCCCGCACAGCCTGTGGAATAGTGAGCAATTCAACTTCTTTTCATTATAAATTACCCAATCACAGGTATTCCATCATAGAAATGAGAGAATGGACAAATACAGACTCTAAGTCCCACTCCCTGTGGGAAAACATGGAGTGTTACACCTAATTAAGTCCAAACCCCCTATTGGCACAAGGAGAAGCCAAAGACCACAGAAAGGCAGGCATTACACAGTTTAGTCAGGCCTGGTCCAAGCACATAGTAGGGACTCATCTCATAACAGCTGAGTCTGAATGTATAGGAAAAAATGACTTTCACTTATGATGAAAGTATGGTTAGAAATGTAGTATTTTTCTTTGAACTCACAAGCCCCATAATAAAAGGTAAGGCTTGGTTTCTGCTATTGCAAAAGGAGAACCAGGGGCCTCTCTGCAGATCTGCCTTCTTCTCTGAATATACTTCCCTCAGCAAAGGAAACACAAAGGTGGGTCTCCTTAGAGTTTTATTATGGCTAATGAACAGCATGTTCTCTCTTTCCTCATTCTCAGCATGAGGCTATTAGCATATTCCCCAGGCTTTTGCCCTCCAAATTTGGAAGCACATGCATAAATTATCAAATGAACCGTTCTAATGCAAAGCTTCTAGTCATGTTCCTAATCAGAGACTCTCAATGACTCACCAAAACCTTCAGAATGAAAGGCCACCAGATACACTTGTAGCAAGCTTTACTACATCTGCATCAAATAACCACTTTATTGCCTTAATTCCATACATGAGCAGAACTAAAAGGGCGACTAATAATTTTATTTCTTACCAATTTCATGTATATTTCCATGTTACAGCTTAACTTTAATCCAGAGGCTGGAAACATTCTTCTTTACTGGCAAATAAAAATGTGTTTCTGCTGTAAAATTGCCTACTGACCATAACGCCTAAAAACTACCTAATTCCATTGCAGTGTCAACCTAAAAAATTCATAGAATCACATAATATTTAGAAGAAAATATTCAGGATAATTTACATTATTAATGTATCACCTTCTAGTAATTAGCACGATTCTTTGTATATAAATGTTCAAGACAGCTTTATTAATTAATAATCCTTACTCCTATCTAACGTCTGTGAAAACTGAGTCTCAGATATGAGTAGTGATTTGCCTGAGTTCACAAATGTTGGGAGTCAGAATTGAAACCTAGGTGTTTAGACTCTTAGATCTTTCTTTTATTATGTCTTTGGGGTCACTTCTATTTTTTATTAGTTTTTCAAATTTCACAAGAGTAACCTCAAAGTGAATTATTTTCCAATAGGGTTTGAGAAAGCACCATGACTACTTTTTTGCAAGCACAGTAAACAAGGAGTAGGCACCATTTCACCAAGTCCCCAAGAAGGAACCACGCTGATCTACAAAGCTCCCCCTACTTCTCCAGGAAACTAAGAGGATTATTGGTCAGTTTGTTCAACTAAATAAAAAAACTACTAATCCCCTGCTGTGAATCCTGCACAGTGTAAAGTGTCTCACTTAAAGTATCTCATTTAATTTTTACCTCAACTCTACGAGGTTGGTACTCTTCTTCAATGTGTCCTTGATGTGACTGGTGGAACCATACACAAATTCACACAGCCCATCATTGACAGAGCTGTGACTTGAACCTGAGCCGTGGTGACTTTCAGTGATATGAGTTCACTTGCCATGAACATATTAAAAGAAGAGTGAGATTTCTGGTTCCAAAATGGTGGCATACAAGCAAGCTGACATCACCACCCCTTACAGAAAATTAAAAATGAACATACGGCACAAGATTATCACCAGCAATCTTTCAAAACTCAAATATGAAGATGAGACAGTCCTTAGGGACACAGAAAAGTGGAAAAAAAAAAAAAACTGCAAGCAGATGGTAAGAGAATCAGGCTTCCACATTCACAGTGTACCTCCCTACATTCTGCCCAGCCCAAAGGGAGCAGAAAATGTTTACCCAGTTAACAGTTTCTGTACTGGAAATGGTGAGTGTCCACCTGAATCTCACTTTCCTCACTATCTTGGGAGTCCAGGCAGGAGACTTGTCTCTGCCGTAATGCAGAAGCATTATGATGCCTGAAGGGAAAAATGTCCCTGTAAACAGGCAGAGACAAAGAGAAGAGGAAGGACGACCATTCCCATCCCTGGAAACTCTGCTGTGTAACCCAGCCAAAGGTGATGCCAAATCACCAAGCTGCAGGAGGTTAATTCGCAGGATCCCTGGGCAGGATGCCCTAGCCAAGTTTCCCCACAGAGCAAGAATATCCCCATTGGGACCTCCCCCATTCAGGAAGAGCAGCACTCCCATCCTTACAGAAGCTGAGCCGAACCTGGGCTTGTGGTGCCACCTAGAGTCAAACAGAAGGCAGTAACCTAGCAGTAAAGAACCTCTAAGCAAATATGTCTGGGGAAAAAAAAAAAAAGAAAGCCATGTAGAGTGAGCTGAAATAAATAACTAATCCTTCAGTGCACAGACATAGATGTACATCCCAGAACACAACAGCAAACAAAGAATCATGATTTCCCAAAGAAACAATGCAAGGAAACAATGACTCACACTAATAAGATGGCAATATGTGAGCTCTCTGATCAAGTGTTCAAAACTTCAGTTTCAAAGAAAATCAGTGATCTCCAAGATAACACAGAAAAGCAAGTTAGGAATTTATCATAAAAATTTAATGATATTAAAATAATTTTTAAAAATCAAACAAAAATATTGGAACTGAGAAATGTATATGTTGAACTAAAATATTAATTAGAGGCTCTTATCTACAAAATGGATTGAGTAAAAGAAAGAATCGGTGAGCTAGAAGACAGGCTACTTGAAAATATACAGACAGAGGAGAAAAAAGAAAAAGAATGCAAAGAAATAAAAATTATGAACAAGATACAGAAAATAAGCCAGACACAGTGGCTCACACTTTGGAATGCCAAGGTGGGTGGATCACTTGAGGCCAGAAGTCCAAGACCAGCCGGGCCAACATAGTGAAACCTCATCTCTACTAAAAATACAAGAATTATCTAGGCATGTGCCTGTTATCCCAGCTACTGAGGAGGCTGAGACAGGAGGCAGGAGAGTCATTTGAACCCAGGATGCAAAGGTTGCAGTGAGCTGAGGTTGTACCACTGCACTCCAGCCTGGGTGACAGAGTGAGACTCCATCTCAAATACATATATGTATGATATATATTAAAATTACTGGTGTTGAAGAGGTATCCAGCAAGAGCAAGGAATAGAAAGTTTATCAAAGGAATAATAACAGAAAACTTTCAAAACCTTGAAAAAGAGGTAAATATCCAGGTACAGGAAGATCTGAGAATACCAAACAGATTTAACCCAAACAAGACTACTATAAGGCATATAAAAATCAAAATTTCAAAGACCAAGTACAAAGAGATTATACTAAAAGAGACAAGAGAAAAGAGGCAAAAGCATTTAAGAGACCTCCAATTTAGACTTTTCAAAGGAAACCATACAGGCCAGGAATGGGATAGCTACAAACCAAAGATTATAAAAAGAGACAAAGAGGGTCACTATATAATGATAAAAGGATCAACTCAGAAAGAAGATATGACAGTTATGAATATCTATATCCCCAACACCAAAATATCCAAGTATATAAAGCAAATAATAATAAAATCTAAAGGGAAAAGTAGACTACAAAACAATAATAGCAAAAGACTTCAACACCCCACCCTCAGTAATGGACAGATCATCCAGACAGAAACAAACACTCATGAGAATTAAACTACATTAGATCTAATAGACCTAACTGACATTTACAGAACATTTACCCAACTATTATAGAATAAACCTTTTCATCAGTGCATGAAATATTCTCTAGAATAGATCACATCTTAGGCCACAAAACAAGTCTGAACAAATTGAAAAAAGTAAAAATCATATCAAGTATCTTTTCTGACTACAGTGGAAAAAAATCAAAAATCAGTAACAAGAGGAACCTCAGAAACTTCACATACACATGGAAGTTAATATGTTCCAGAACTACCAATGAATGAATTAAAAATTTGAAGAAATTTTAAAATTTCATGAAACAAATAAAAATAAAACTATAACATACCAAAATTTATGAAATACAACAAAAGAAGTACTAATAGGAAGTTTATAGCATAAATGCCCATATCAAAAAAGAAGGATTTCAAATCAACAACTGAATAATGCACTTCAGGGAACCAGAAAAGCAAGAATGAATCAAACCCAAAATTTATAGAAGGAACAAAATGATCGGAACAGAAATTAATGAAATTGAGACTAAAAAACAATACAGAATATCAACAAAACAAAAAGTTTTCTTAAAAACATAAACAAAATAGACAAAGCTTAAACTCAGCTAACTAAGAAAAGAGAGGGAAGACTCAAATGCATAAAATTAAAAAGAAGGAAAAGGAAAAATTACAGTCGAGAACAGAGAAATACAAAGAATCATCCGAGGCTATCAGAAACAACCATATGCCAAAAAATGGAAAATCTGGAAAAAATGAATAAATTACTAGGCATATACAACCTACCAAGATTGATCATGAAGAAATTTTTTAAAAACAAACATTAAACCAATACCAAGTAAAGAGATCAGTTATAACAGTTTTTGGTAGAGTCTCTAGATTTTTCTAAGTATAAGAGCGTGTCATCTGTAAACAAGGCTGATTTGAATTCTTCCTTTTTAATTTTGATGCCTTTTATTTCTTTATCTTGCCTAATTACTCTGGCTAGGACTTCCAGTATTATGCTGAATACAAGTTGTGAAAGTTGGCATCCTTCTCTTCCAGTTCTTAGAGAAAGAAACTTTATTTTTCCCTGTTCAGTAAGATGTTAGCTATGGGTTTGTCAGAAATGGCTTTATTATTTTGAGGTATATTCTTTCTATAACCAGGTTCACAAATTTTTTATCATAAAGGATGTTTAATTTTATTAATTTTTTTCCATGTCTATTGAGAAGATCATCTGTTTTTTGTTCTTGGTTCTGTTAATGCAATGTATCATGATTATTAATTTGCATATGTTGAACCATCCTTGCGCCCCTGGGATGAGTCCAACTTGATCATTGTGAGTGATCTTTTTAATGTATTGTTTAATTTGATTTGCTAATATTTTGTTGAGCATTTTTGCATCTACGTTCATCAGATGATGAATATCAGATATGATATTGGCCTGTGGTGTTTGGTAGAATTTAGCAGTGAAGCCATCAGGTTCTGGGCTTTTTTTTAAATAAAAGACATTTTGTTATGGCTTGATCTCTTTACTGATAAATCCAGTAAAGTTGCAAGATACAAAATCAACATGCAAAAATCAGTAGCATGTATTTATGCCAACAGTGTAAAATGCTTTCAATCAAGAAACCAATTCCATTTACAATAGCTACAAAGAATATAAAATACCTAGGAATCAATTTATCCAAAGAAGTAAAGAGCTATACAAGGAAAACTATGAAACAATGATGAAGAGTATATAACAAATTGAAAAGATATTCTATGCATATGGACTGAAAGAACTAATATTGTTAAGATGACAATACTACCTAAAGCAATTTATAGATTCAATGAGATCCTTGTCAAAATACCAATGACATTCCTCACAGAAACAGAAAACATAATCTTAAAATGCATACAGAACTACAAGACTCAGAATAGCCAAGCAATCATTAGCAGAAAGAACAAAGGTAGAGGCATCACATCTTTACTGTAAAGTAGCTTCAAAATTTACTACAAAGCTAGTAACCAAATTATCATAGTACTGGCATAAAAACAGATACATAGATAAATGGAACAGAATAAAGAACCCAAATATAAATCCCCACACTTACAGCCAACTCATCTTCAACAAAGGCACCAGAAACATACAATGGTAAAAGAACAGTCTCTTCAACAAATGATGCCAAGAAAACTGAATAACTATTGCAGAAGAAGGAAACTAGACCCCTATAACTTACCATAAACAAAAATCAAATCAAATTGGATTGCATACTTAAACTAAGACTTGAAACTATGAAACTGCTAGAAACAACAATAGGGAAAATACTCCAGGACCCCTGGTTTTGGCAAATAATTTTTGTGTAAGATCTCAAAAGCACAGGTAACCAGAGCAAAAGTAGACAAATTGGATTTAATCAAGCTAAAAAGCTTCTGCACAGCAAAGGAAACAATCAAAGTGAAGAGACAATTCACAGAATGGGGGAAAATTTGCAAACTACCCGTGTGATAGGTGATTAATAACCAGAATATGTATCAAGCTCAAACAACTCAACAGCAAAAAACAAATAACATAATTTTAACATGGGCAAAAGATCTCAATAGACATTTCTCAAAAGAAGACATACATATGGCCAACAAGTACATGAGAAAATGCTCAACATCACCAATCATCAGAGAAATACAAATCAAAACTACAATGAAATAGCATCTCGCTCCAGTTAAAATGGCTTTTTGAAAAGACGGGCAATAATGAACATTGATGAGGATGTGGAAAAAGACAAACTTTCATATACAGTTGCTGAGAATGTAAATTAATATAGCCACTATGAAGAAGGGTATGGAGGTTCCTCAAAAAGCTAAAAATAGAAATGTCATATGGCCCAGCAATCCCACTACTACATATAAAGAAAGGGAATCAGTATATTGAATAGATATCTGCCCTACCATGTTTATTGCAGCACTATTCAAAATAGTCAAAATATGGAATCAACTTAAGTGTCCATCAACAAATGAATAGGCAAAGAAAAGAAAATGTGACAGATAGATAGATATGGTATGTGTATGTATACACATACACATACCATATCTATCTATAATAATTATTTAATAATATTCTATTATTATTAGAATATATTATTAATATAAACTCTATCTAATGTATACATATACCTACACACACACACAATGGAATATTATTCAAACATAAAATAGGATGAAATCCTCTCATTTGCAGCCACATGGATGGAACTGGGGGTCATTATGTTAAGAGAAATAAGCTAAGTACAGAAAGACAAATATCACATGTCCTCACTCATACATAAAGCTAAAAAAGTAGACTTCATGAAGATAGAAAGTAGATTTGTGGCTACCAGAGTCTTAGAAGGGTAGGCAGAAGGTCAAGAGGAATAGAAGTGATTAATGAGTACAAACATAGAGTTTGACGGAAGTAAGACCTAATGTTTGATAGATCAATGGGGTATCTATAGTTTACAATACTCTATTGTACATTTTTTGCATAAGTTATTGGGGTACAGGTGGTTTCTGGTTACATGAGTAAGTTCTTTAGAGGTGATTTGTGAGATCCTGGTGCACTCATCACCCAAGCAGTATACACTGCACCATATATGTTTTCTTTAATCCACCACCACCCTTCCACTCTCCCCCGCAAGTCCACAGAGTCCACTGTATCATTCTTATGCTTTTGCACAAGGAAAAGTATCTTACTTCTTAATTACTGTCCTGGTAAATAACCAAACATATTACAGAAATACAGTGCCTTTCAGTTGTCATTATCTTTACTAAGCATGGAGAATGTTTGAAACTTTGCCTCTAGTACTTGAAGAAACAGCTCCCCCTCCATCCTCCTCCATAAAGTCCCTGAGGGCTTGGGTAAAGGACATTTGTCTTTTATTAATGTTCTCTGTAGCCAGAAGTACTCACTCGCAACCTACTCTCCTTATGAACTGAAAAAGAATACACCATCTACCCTCCATAGAGTCAATATCGTGATTTCAATTCTATTTCAGGCTTAGATTTATACCACTTTGCATCCATCAGTGAGTTTGAGCTTTACCCTCCAGTTTACCTAGTACAAAGAAGAAAGGATGGGAAATAGGTTGAAAAGTATCTTGTTTAACTGTAGCATAGGGTGGAGCTATCCAAAAAGGGAAGAGAGTTATCCAGACCACATGCTCAACCCCCTCTCACATCTTAAAGCTAGAGCTTCAGTCTTGGCATGACCAAAGCCCCTGTTCTTCCCATCAACACCAACCTCCATGGGCTTCGTAGCTGGAGCAATGCATCTGCTAGATGTCCCTTGGGAAGTCAAGAAGGATCAATTACCCGTGTCTGGATTGTACCTGGAGAGCCAACCCGAGTATCACATTGGCATGAGGAGACAAGTCTTACTCATTCCGTGGATCACATCAGCCAAGTGCCAGCAACCTTGACCTCTTAGATGACCCAGTTCACTTGCCTATGCATTTAAAATTTCCCCAAAGTTTGATGTTTCTGTTTCATACAAGAACTCTGGCATCCTCATTAGACAGGAATAAAAGTTACCTTTTATTGAATACTGCCTCTATGTCAGATAATGTAGTGAGTGCTTGACATTATTTATCACATTCCATCTTCAAAGCAACCTTGTGGTAGTTATCATTCATTCCAGGTTACAAAGGAAGTTAAGTAATTGGGTAATTTACCTGGGAGCAGATAGAAAGGTGCATGTGTGTCAAATCCCTCTTAGGGCTGCTTTTGAGTCCATGTTGTCTGACTATAAAACCCTTGCTCTTTTTCTACAACTCGAAGAAGGTGTCTTCCTCTGATTTTCACATGTTTTAGATGTCCATGGAATCTAGTCAGGTGGAAACTCTTCATTTCATTGGTGGGGGAGGTGAAAAGCTGATTAAATATTTTCACTCTCTGGTCCTCTAGAACTCCAGAGGGTGGAGCCACTTCCCTCTGCACTCACTCTACCTCTCAGAAAGGACCCTGCCTCCCCTTGACCATCCCCACTAAGCTCAGTTCAGGGCATCCTCCTCTGACTTCCTGCCTTGCTCCAGGAAGCTGGTGCCCCAGTAGCAGCAGCACCTTAGCAGAGCCACAGAATCCCTGCATGGAAAGTCGTATAAATGGCACTCTCTCACCCAGGTGCTTACAGAGTAGATAACATGAAGCCAGGAGAGAGGTTGCACAAGAACCTCTAAGGCTTCCATCTTCCTCATGTCTTTTTCTTTTTGGCAGAAGATATGAAGAGGACAAAGATTATTTTTCCCTTTTTCTTCTCCTTCTGGCCTTTTGGAAATTTGCTCATGCAAAACACTTGTTTAACATCCACTCTGTTCCAGGCCCTATGCAAAGTAAGAAGAACTCAGGGATAACTTGGAGTCTGGTCAGAGAAAGAACAGAAAACAGAAGATCAGAGGCTAATGGGGTGAAAGCTGTGAGAAAGCTGAAAGCTTGATGCCCAGAGGAGGGCACGTTCATTCAGCCAGCCTGGTTGGGGTGTTTTTCATGTCATATTGGCCTCAATGATGCCAGTCATGCATGCTTTTAAGCAGAGAAATGACCTGATTAATTGTGTTTTAGGATAATCTTCCCATCAGGGAGCATTTTCAAGGTCAGAAACACTCAGCGTCCAGCAGAGCACCTGACAGGACGTTCACCGATTCCAGTAATATTTACAGAATTCCTGCTCTATGCCAGGCACACAATGTGCAGTAATGAATCCCTGCTCTAAGAAAGTAAAACAGTCAAGTAAGCAGGCTACTAAGTGCATGATATGGGTACTCTCAGGAGTAGCAACTCAGGCAGTCTGGAGCATGTCAGCCCTGGCTGCCCAGCCATGACGTTTAAGGTAGAGGATGAAGGTAGATGGAGAGGCAGCAGTTCACCAGAAACATGGGGCAAAAGTTGGAGGGACTGAGCAGGGAAGGATGTTCTGGGTGGGGGAAACAGCACAAATGCCTGAATGTAAGAGAGACTGTGACTCAGTCAGTGACTGGCCCTGGTGACAGTGGCTGGAGCTGTGAGACAGAGCTGAAGGGCTGGACGGGCCACCCTTCTTCTACTGAACGGAAATGGCTGCAGTGAGGGCAAAACTGGAGGGAGAGACAGAGGGCCATTTTGACCACAGCAAGGTGACCTTGACCAGGAAGGATGATGAGAGGCAGGTCCAAGGCAGAAATAGAGGGAGAAAAGGAATCAGAAGAGAACAGGTGTTTGAAGATGAGGTTATCAGAAGACATCGGGAAAGGATCCACATTCATTTTCTTTAAGTAAAAGAGATTAGAAAACAACAACAACAACAACAACAACAACCTTAAGAGCATGGCACAAAGCAAAGGTCTCAGCAGCAGTTTTCACACTGAAAGGGTGCAGTCACCCAAGATGTTAGCTGGCAACAGGACTGCCTGATCGGGGCAAGGATCCCCTAGCCCCAGGGGGTGGCAGATGTGGATATGTGTGCCTGGTCACCCCCTTTCCTAGAGACTCTGGCTACCCTTCCTACTTGCCCAGGTACACAGAACCAGTAAGAACTCCATCCATTGCTGACACCAGTGTCCCAGGGGCTCCATGTCCAGGCTTTCAGCCGGCCTAAAGTCAAATTCCACAGAGGATGAGGAAAAAAGAAGAGTAGCTCTGGAGTGACTCCCAGCATGGACCAGACTGTGAAAGGAAGAGCAGGTTTTATTAGAGTTGGTGGCACTAGGCAGAGAATGGTACAGAAGATAAATGGATAAAAAGTTGCAAAAAGGCAGATGCCTCAGAAGACATAACCATGGGATGTGATGCTTCATGGAAAAGGATATAGTGCTCTGGATTGGGCAGGCATGGAAGGTATCTGGGGACCAGGGGTCAAACACAAGGACAGGATATTTTACCATCCTGAACCTCAGAGTTCACAGCAATAAAATGGGCCAATAAGCCCTACCCTGCTTCATTCTTAAGATTTTCAGAAGAAACAAAAACAATCTGATGAATGTAAAAAATGCTCTGTGCATGCCAGAGCCTTTGTTGATTGATATAAAGGCAGAAATCTCATAAATCTGTAATGACTATGGAAATGGCCACTGAAAATGTCCAAACTGAATGTTAAGAGTGGACATGCTATGTTCCAGGTGTTTTACTAGGATGTGCTAAGTGAATTAATTGAGGTCTGTTATGTAGAAAGTGTATGAGTGCATGCATGAGTGTTAGGTAGAGGGAAGGAAAGATGCAGGATGCATACACAGGGGCATCAAGGCACGAGTGCTCCCCATGCATTTGGAGAACAAACATACTCACCTGCTCTAGGCATAGTGGTGACCAGCAGACAGGACACTTGCTGACCACCTGTCTGCTGCAGTCTCTTAGGCTATGTTCCTTTCTCTGGAAACATCATTCGGTAGTGAGAAATGGAATCTTGGTAAGTGCAATGTATTATATTAGTCCCTTCTCAGGGGTATAAGGACATACCCCAAACTGGGTAACTCATAAAGAAAATAGGTTTAATTGATTCACAGATCTGCATGGCTGGGAAGACCACTGGAAACTTACAATCATGGCAGAAGGGGAAGCAAACACATCCTTCTTCATATGACGGCAGGAGAGAGGAGTGTCAAGCAAAAGTGGAATTAGACCTCATGAGAACTCACTCACTGTCACGAGAACAGCATGGGGAAAACTGCCCCTACAACTCAATTATCTCCACTTGATCCTACCCTTAATATGTGGGGATTATGGGAACTATAATTTATGAGATTTGGGTGGGGACACAGCCAGATGATATCATTCCACCTGGACCCCTTCCAAATCTTATGTCCTCACATGTCAAAACAGAATCATACTTTTCCAACAGTCCCCCAAACTATTCCAGCATTAACCCTAAAGTTCAAAAGTCTCATCTGAGACAAAGCAAGTCTCTTCCACGTATGAACCTGTAAAATCAAAAGCAAGTTAGTTACTTCCTAGGTAACAATGAAAGTACAGGCATTCAGTAAATACATCTATTTTTGAATGGGAGAAATTGGCCATAACAAAGGGGTCAAAAGTCCCATGGAAGTCCAAAATCCAATTGGGCAGTCATTAAACCTTAAAAGTTCCAAAATGATCTCCTTTGAGTCCATGTCTCATATCCAGGTCATGCTGAGGCAAAAGGTGAGCTCCCACAGCCTTGGGCAACTCCAACCCTGGGGCTTTGCAGCATACTGCCCCACTCCCCACTGCTTTCATGAGCTGGGGTTGAGTGTCTGTGGCTTTTCCAGGCTCACGGTGAAAGTTGTCAGTGGATCTACCATTCTGGGGTCTAGAGAATTGTGGCCTTCTTCTCACAGCTCCAGTAGGCAGTGCCCAAGTGGGGACTCTGTGTAGGGACCCTGATTCCACATTTGCCTTCCACGCTGCCCTAGCAGAGGTTCTCCATGAGGTCTCTGCTCCTGCAGCAAACTTCCGCCTGAACATCCAAGTGTTTTCATACATCCTCTAAAATCTAGATGGAGGTTCTCCAACCTCAATTATTGACTTACTTGCACCCACAGGCCCAACACCATATTGAAGTTGCCAAGGCTTGGGGCCTGCACCCTCTGAAGCAATATCCTGAGCTGTACCTTGGCCCTTTTTAGCTACGGCTTGAGCTAAAGTAGCTGGGACACAGGGAACCATGTCCTAAGGCTGCATAAAGCAGGGGTACCTAGGCCCCACCCTCAAAACCACTTTTCCCTCCTAGGCCTCCAGGCCTGTGATGAGAGGGGCTGCCATGAAGTTCTCTGACATACCCTGGAGACATTTTCCCCATTGTCTTGGTGATTAACATTTGACTCCACGTTACTTATGCAAATTTCTGCAGCTGGCTTGAATTTCTTCCCAGAAAATAGATTTTTCTTTTCTATTGCATTGTCAGGCTGCAAATTTTCAAAACTTATATGCTCTGCTTCATCTTGAACACTTTGCTGCTTAGAAATTTCTTCTGCCAGATACACTAAATTGTCTCTCTCAAGTTCAAAGTTCCAAAGATCTCTAGGGCAGGGGCAAAATGCCACCAGTCTCTTTGCAAAAGAAAAGCGAGAGTCACTTTTATTCAAGTTCCCAACAAGTTTGTCATCTCCATCTGAGACCACCTCAGCCTGGACTTCATTGTCCATATCACTATCAACATTTTGGCCAAAACCATTCAACAAGTCTCCAGGAATTTCCACGCTTTCCCATATCTTCCTATCTTCTCAGCCCTCCAAGTCTCTAGGAAGTTCCAAACTTGCCCATATTTTTCGGTCTTCTTTTGAGCCCCCCAAACTGTTCCAACCTCTGCCTGTTACCCAGTTCTAAACTCACTAACACATTTTATGGTATCCTTATAGCAGCACCCCACTCTCTGTGGTACCAATTTACTGTATTAGTCCTTTCTCATGCTGCTTTAAGGACATACCCAAGACTGGGTAACTTATAAAGAAAAGAATTTTAATTGACTCACAGTTCTGAATGGCTGAGAATGCCTCAGAAAACTTACAATCATGGCAGAAAAGGAAGCAAACACATCCTTCTTCACATGGTGGCAGGGGAGAGAAGGAGTGTTGAACCAAAGGGGAAGCCCCTTATAAAACCATCAGATCTCATGAGAAGTCACTCACTATCATGGGAACAGCATGGGGAAAACCACCCCCAAGATTCAATTATCTCTACCTGGTCCTGCCCTTGACACATGGGGATTATGAGAGCTACAGTAAAGATGAGATTTGGGTGGGGACACAACCACATGTCATGGGTTGAGTTGTGCTCCCTCAAAATTCGTGTGTTGAAGTTCTAATTCCCAGTACCTCAGAATGTGATCTTATTGGAAGCTAGGATCTTTATAAAGGTAATTAAGTTAAAGTCAAGTCATTAGGGTAGGCCCTCATCCAATATGACTGGTGGTGTCCTTATACAAAGGGGTAAATTTGGACACAGAAATGTTCCTAGAGGGAAGACAGTATGAGACACAAGGAGAAAATAGCCATCTCTAAGCCAAGGAGAGAGGCCTGGAACACATTCTCCATCAGAGCCCTCAGAAAGAACTAACCCTGCTGACGCTTTGACCTCAGACTTCTTCTCTCCAGAAGCAGCCAAAAGAAAAGAGAGCTATTTGGGAGGCACTAGCCCTGTTTCTCTGGACAATAGACAAAATCTTACTGGTGTTTAGTTCGTGTGTGTGTGTGTGTGTGTGTGTGAGAAAAGTTCTGTGGTGAAATAAGTGAAATGCAATGTTATTCTTTTTCTTGACAATGTACAATAGTCATTACCTTTTCAAAAGTTCTGAGGAAAGAACCTTATTTACTTTGTTTGGCATAGAATTTCCCAAGCACATTTGACCAAGTAATACCCACTAACCTTGCATCAAATTCCAGTGGGATACAAAGATCAGTCTGAGGGTGAAGACACTAGGTTGTTTCTTGGGCCCCTCCAATTTTAACATTACATGAATTGCTGAATCTAACTTCAAACTTTTCTTGGGGAAGGTTCCTATCCACCTTTCCAGCCATTCTCCCTGACTTTGCTTCCATAACCTCCTCTCCAGCCAGGTGGCCTCCTTCCTGGTCCCTCACCCTACCCATGTCTTCCTTGCTCGTTGGCTTCAGCCCTCAGCCCTGCCTAAGCATCTCATCTCTCTTTTCCACATACCTACAGATAAGTCAGCCGTCTACACCTCTCTCATCCTTCCCACCAAGGAAACCTTCCCAACTGTCATTTGCTGAGTGCCAACTCAGTCCCAGGATACCTGTTACTTCATTTCTTAACCACTGTGAGCAACTTAAAGTGTAGCAATATTTGGGGACATGCCAAGTTCACTTTATAGCAGCACCCCACTCTCTGTGGTACCAATTTACTGTATTAGTCCTTTCTCATGCTTCTCTAAGGACATACCCAAGACTGGGTAACTTATAAAGAAAAGAGTTTTAATTGACTCACAGTTCTGCATGGCTGAGAAGGCCTCAGGAAACTTACAATCACGGCAGAAAAGGGGACAAACATGTCCTTCTTCACATGGTGGCAGGGGACAGAAAGGGGAAAACCTTTTTGGCAAGTGGTAGATTTGGGATGGAAACCCACAGTGGGCTGATTCTGGATGATTCTTGAGAATGAGCCTCTGAACCTGCCTAGCCTTTTCACCTGCATCTATTCTCTGGCCCTCTGACAGATGTGTGTATATGGTGAGTTTGCCTTGTCCTTTAACTTGCCTTGTGTCTTAAATTTGTCACCCAGCCAGGCTGTGAAGTCAGGAACCATACCTTTCTCTTTTTGTGATTGCCCCAGAGTCCCATTTAATTGAAATTAATATTTTACTGGTAGAGACAGAAGGCAGAGAAAACCAGTGGGAGAAGCCCAGGTGAGAGTAGGAAACCCGGGTCCTGGCCTCTCCCAAAGCCAGCTGCCTGGTGTCCTTGGAGAGTCACTTTCACTCATGGAGTCTTTGTTTTCTCATCTGTGCAGGGTTAGATTTAATGATCTCTAACTTTCCCTTTGACATTTGACGACTCAATCAGCAGAACTCTGAGAGAAAATGCTAAGGGGCTTTGGAGCCAAGCTGCTCACAGAGGGTCTCCGAGGAACCAGCTGAGTAGCATCAAATTGGAGGGAAGAAGCCAAGGGGGCCCAACTGGCAATAACGGAGCAAATGCACTACTCAGCTACTGAGATTTACATTAGAGGGAGAGAAATGAGGGTGGAAACCTGCAAGAGGAAAAGATACTGTGAAAGCAATGGAATGCAGGCATCCGTTATAAATCTTCCACCTTTAATTTCTCTTAAAGACGATTAGTAACAAAATCCTTCATGGGGCTTTGCTTTTGAGAAAGTAAGCAATTGTGGAAACAAGGGTTGAAGATATATAAAGAGTGACTTGAAAAGTAATCAGAGCAATACACAGGACGTCTGCTTTATCCTTCAAAATAAACCTGATATCAAGAAAAAATGGGGATCTACCAGATCTGTAAAGGTAGGGGCTCTATTATCACAAACCAGAGGACCTAGGGCATTAGAAATCAAAAAGCAAATCTGAGGATTAAATAAGAGATCGGGAAGGAAGACTGGGGATGGCAGTGGGCAAGGAGGAAGGGGAGAGAAACACTGAAGAGGCGTGGGTGGTCCACATTTAGGATTTCAGTTCATGTCTTTGAGGATGATGGAGGAAGGAGTTGTGAAAGACTCTCTATGGACATATGGTAACAAGCACCGGGGTGGGACTCAAGACGCCTGTGGTCTTGTCCTTACTCCACCACCAGTTGGCTTGGTGATCTTGCACAAGCCACTTTACCTTAATGAAACTGCTCCCTCATCTGAAAAGTGAGATGCAATTCCTACCTGCTCACACTGAGCCTGACCAAGCAGGTCAAGCTCATAATGCACTAGGTACACTGATGCACACTACCTTAAAACAGAGGAATCATTGTATTAACCCTCTGGTGGCTTCAAGCCTAATAATGTACCACCAGTCTCCAGGGCACTTGACTTCTCTAGGTTTCATCGCCCCTTACCTCAACCACTGCCCAATTGCTTCACATTTTGCAATTTTTTTTTTTTTTTTTTGAGACANAACAAGAGCGAAACTCCGTCTCAAGAAAAAAAAAAAAGAAAGAAAGAAAGAAACCAGCTGCATATATGCATCGTATCTGGGAGATTCAAACTGAGAATTAGTAGTATTCAAAAGCATAGAAAATTCAAACCACTTCACTGCTTCTGAAGAAGTCAGTATCTTTTCTGAAATCCAACAGCTGTGGCCACAGAGGTGGGAGTTGTGGGTTCCATCTCAACTCTTCTACCTGCTAGCTTTCTGGCCATGGGCATATGACTGAGGGTCTCTGGGCATTCATTTCCCCACCTGTGCGGTGGCACTAGTGGAATCTGATCTGCCATACCTCAAGTGGTTATTGTGAGGGTCAGATGATATCAAAATACTGTGCCTCTCTTCGTGCTTTACAGTGGAAGCTCTGCTTCCACAGGGCTAGCTGCTACTGCGGCAGCGGTTGCGAGAAGTGAGAACGATTTTACTACAAGCTTCTGACAACCCAGAACACGTGTGTTTATGCATTTCTTTTTTACCATGCCCCACACATATTACGCTATATGAAATTAAGGCTTCATAAATACTATATGGTGATATACGATACTCAATACTTAGAAAAACTAGGAAGCTTTTGTTTGGACCTTACCTAGTCAATGGGGAGCTGACGTCTTTACAGCCTCCTCCCAACTTCATTTAGTTTGTGCTTATAGTCAGCCATCTTTTAAACATTTAATAATTTCATTTTTTAAAAATAACAGCATTTTTTTTGAGACAGGGTCTCACTCTGTCACCTGGGCTGGAGTGCAATGGTGCAATCTTGGCTCACTGCAGCCTCGACCTCCCAAGCTCAGGCAATCCTCCCACGTAGCTGGGACCACAGGTGCCTGCCACCATGCCTAGCTAAATTTTTTTATATTTTTTGTAAAGCCAGGGTTTCACCATGTTTTCCAGTCTCAAGTTATCCGTCCACCTCAGCCTCCCAAAGTGCTAGGATTACAGGTGTGAGCTACCACGCCTGGCCCAGATAACATTTTTGAATACATATTATGCCCAACGCCCTTTACATGCATTTACTTACTTAAATTCTCACTTACAGACCCTATAAAACCCTATAAAGTTGGGACTATTATTATCCCCATTTTACAGTTGGGGAAACTGAACCACAAGAAATTAAGACCACGCAGCTAGTAAGTGGCAGAGATGAAACTCAAACCCAACAGAACCCCAGTCTCTTAACCACTGCTCTGCTGCCTTCATAAGCATCTTCCAGATTGCTTTGGAAAGTAAACTAGAAGAGTTATTTTTATATTCTTTCTTCTACTGGATTTGATAAAGCCTAGAGTTAGGAGGGAGGAGAGGTGAATACATCACCGAAGCTCATCTGCGAAATGAGAGAATTAGAAGACGATGTGGAGGACCCCCAGGCTCCTGTAGCAGTCCTCACATTGACTCCATTTGGGGCACAGAGTTATTGAGAAAGTAGTTGTCAGCAAGCATGGGGACTAGCAAGTCATGGAGCCCCGAAGGCCATTGCTATCTGTCTCTACATTGATTCCTCCCATGTACACAGGGACCCCCTGGTTCTTTTGACTTCCTGCTTCTTATGCTGGCTGACATCCGCAATGACATCACCGAGCTGCAGGAAAAGGTGTTCCCGCACCGGACTCACTCTTCAGCAGAGGAGTTCCCATTACCTCAGGAATTTCCCAGCTACCCAGAAGCCATGGACCTGGGCTCTGGAGATGACCACCCAAGAAGAATTGAGACAAGAGACTTGAGAGCCCCCAGAGACTTCTATCCATAGCGCACCCCAGCACCGTCATGTCAAAGGAAGGGAAAGATCATTTCACCTGCAGTTAAACCCTCTAAAGAGAAAACTCACCACTGGAGACCTAGAAAACATGTTTTTCTCTTCTCTTCTCCTACTCCTCTTCTTCCAAATATAACACTATATTCAGAGTCCCCTCCTAGGCCTGCAGACACGAGGGAGTGAACGACTGATTTACGTGCTTCCCGCTAAGAGTGTGTTGGAGTGGTTTGCATTGTAATTTTTCTTTTACAACCTACTTTTTCAGGAACTGTGGATTTCAGTACTCTGTGTTTTAAATCATAAATTTTTCAAGTTAAATTTGGCAGAATATCAAAAAGGGGGGAAATGGCAAAGTGAGCTCTAAGAAAATATGAGGCTGCTTTTACGATATATGTTCAGAATAGACCGTAAGTCCTCTAGTATCAGAATTAGGGCTCTTCAATTAAAAAGGGGTGGGAGGACAGATTTGTAGTTGTACTTTGGTGTAGAATTCTTTTTCTTGTCCTGCTAGTAGACTTTAAATATTTTATCCCTTATCTGACCTTGTTTCCCAAATTAAAGAGAGGAGAGAATTGAGTGGAGTTTAGAGAAGATAGAAAAGAATTACAGTGATATATTTACTGTTACATAAATTGCTACCTTCTAAACTTCAAATATGGTGCTTAAGGTTTTATGCCATGCTTATCTGTAAGTATTCTATTTAGGTAAGAAAATTAAACCCTCTTTTCAACAAACAGAAAGTGAAATGCCCTGATTCACATTAAAACAATGGGCTCTGGTTTGGTAGAGTATTTTTAAGCTGTTTAATCAAGAATGAAGCTTGCTCTATAAATCACAGATAATTTGTTCAATAAAGTGGCTGACCTTAGAGGTGCAGAATTCCTGGTGCTGAGCAGGTGCCCAGAAGGTGCCATTCGGTGCCATGATCCAGGCTGAAGCAATGTACAGTGGGGTTCAAGGCTACAAGGAGGTTGCTGGCTTCAGCTGACCTCACTAACGCCATCCGCAGTGGTAGGTAAATTTGTTCTCCTTGGATATTAGGAGTCCTTGTCTGGAGCCAATTGAGCTTGCCAGCATGTTGAGAATAATACACTGTTGAAAGTTATCTTGGATGGAGAGGCAAAAACAAGTGGTTTTCCTTGTTTGCACAAACTTCCTTCCTATTCCTATTTTTCCTCAATTTTCTTTAATTTAGTCTAAGTTCCAGTTCTTGTAGGCCTTCTCTTTGGTTTCTTTTCCCCGGCAATGTGAGAAGCAGTTCAGAAAAGGCTCTATTTCTCAACCTCCCAGTGAGTTAGAGTGTTTTCTCAGAGCACCTCTGGGTCCGCAAGGGAAGCATGCACCTGCCAAGGTTTTCTGTGGATCCAGAAGCACCAGGAGCAAGAGACCAGAAGGGTGGTCTGCTCCTTTGTCACCTTGTCGAGGGACCTCTTGTTTCCAATGAGCAGCTCATAGGTTACTTACATTCCACTTTCTCATTGGACACACAGAGTGGCTCTTTATCTACGTTTGCGGGAGACTTTCACTCTTACATTGAGCTTCACAAATGATCGTTCTCATATTCACTCATGTTGGATTATCCCATCCTGTCATGTCCTTTCCCATTTCTTTTTGGCCTCCACCTTTAGACCACATCATTTAGCTCCATTACTATGAAAGCTTGCTTCAGGAAAATCCCTCTTGTGTTCAAATGCCACCTTTCTGTCTTCTCCCTTAAGAATGATAGGAGGCTGGGTGAGGTGGCTCACGCCTGTAATCCCAGCACTTCGGGAAGCCAAGGCAGGCGAATCACGAGGTCAGGAGATGGAGACCATCTGGCTCACATGGTGAAAACCCATCTCTACTAAAAATACAAAAAAATTAGCCGGGCATAGTGGCATGAGCCTGAAGTCCCAGATACTAGGGAGGCTGAGGCAGGAGAATCGCTTGAACCCAGGAGGTGGAGGTTGCAGTGAGCCGAGATCATGCCACTGCACTCCAGCCTGGGCAACAGAGCAAGACTCTGTCTCAGGGAAAAAAAAGAAAAACTGATAGGAAGGGGCTTTGGAAATCTCTAGTGGCAAGTGTCTTCCTTCCCTTCTTCCTACCATGTTGGAAATGCAGGACTCGTGTCAGTCAGCAGGTGGCTGAGTCTTTGATGAACACTTTGCTCCTCTATTTCTTATTTATGCAGAATCCCTGCTGACTGTCCACTAACATTTTTAAAGTGAAAGCAAACACATTCTTAGTGCTCTTTTCCTAGCATCTCCCTCCTTCTCTCCGCAAAATTCAACACTCGTGACAGAGGGCCACGCCAACCACGGGTTTATGAAGACAGGAACTGAACAGCTGTTGATTCCCATCTGGAATATATTTAATGTTTGCCTGCTTGTGGAGCATCGTATTTAAAGGGTGTGGGTGAATGAATGTTTTTAAAAAAAAACTATGCACAGGCTGTATGAAAGATGGCTAGGTCCATCTTTGCTTATTTTTCAATGAGTAATGTTAATACCTTTTCTTTGTCAGTGAACTGTATTTAGAAATATGATCTTTATTGTCAAATGCTCAAAAAATGCAACCAAACTGCATGTTTGGCCATAGGCTAGAATAATATATTAAGAGAATTAATGGAAAGTAGTCGTATCTGGATTTCATGAAACTATTCCAGATAATGTCCTCCAGCAAAACTTATAGTAACCTGTATTTTATAATGTCAATCTGCTGGACCAAGTTAATTTAGAAAATAATTTTTAATCCTCAGATTTTCAAAACCTTTACTACTGCAAGCTGATATGTACTTCGTATGCCCAAATTATATTTTTCAAAGATAGAACATTATAAGGCAGCATTATTTTGAATGTATCTTTTAGCTGTGGACAGAAAAAGCTTCACTGTCTAAATAGGACTTCTGCTCAAAACCTAACGGGAAAGCCATTTCTGGGGTAAAATGTGCTACACCTATCTAGGTCATTTTATGGTTTATAGTGAAAAAAGAGATCTTTGTACACCTCCTCAACCTGCTAGTAGAAATGTTGACTTCGGTTTTTGCACCCTCATCACTAGGACCTCGTAAGTTGCCTCTGTTCTTCGGAAGCAATGGGAATAAGAATATGCTATTGAAAATAGTACATGGGACCAGGCACCATGGCTCATGCCTGTAATCCCAGCACTTTGGGAGGTGAGCAGATCACAAGATCAGGAGATCGAGACCATGCTGATCGACATGGTGAAACCCTGTCTCAACTAAAACACAAAAAGAAAAAAATCCGGGCATGGTGCCATGTTCCTGTAGTCCCAGCTACTCAGGAGGCTGAGGCAGGAGAATCGCTTGAACTGGGGAGGCAGAGGTTGCAGTGAGCCGAGATCATGCCACTGCACTCCAGCCTGGTGACAGAACGAGACTCCATCTCAAAAAAAAAAAAGGAAATAGTACATGGAGGGCATGCATTTTAGTTTAGAAAAATCCCCCTCCCCCTCTCCAGTTCCAGAGGGAGAAATTATAATCTATACTGTGCCAGAAGGGAGTGGGGCTGCAGAGAGGATGGTGCCTTTTCTTGCCTTCTGCGGTAATGTCCAACACCTGCCGTAGGTTTCCTTGCCCAAACGAAGTCATTTCTACTGTATAAACTCAGACAAGTGTGCCATAGCCAAACATAGGTCAATAAAAAATGTTCATTGGTTTTGGAAGGAAAGAGAGGGGAGTATTACCCCACCAAATACCAGTGAACAGCACCCTGGCTTTGGTCATCTGTCCAAGGCTTATAATTTCTGTGGGCCTGGTAAGCCCTGTTCCCAGGTAAGCAACGGAAGACTTCTCCAGGGCAGGCATCGCTGTGGGTTTTCAGGCAGCAACTCCCCCATCAGATTTTGGGTGTTACTCCCCACCATCTCTCCCCACATCTCAGCCTGTCCCTCAGAAATGACCACAGCAGCCTCATTCAGCAGACTTAACATCTTTCAGATAACCTTCCTGAAAAGGAAAGTAATTGCATGAATCCAGGCCAAACAACGAGTAGAAGAGAGCCATCCAAAGTCATTAATAATGAGTTCAGGGAAGTAGATGCATTTTTTCCTGGCACAGCCAATATGTCTATCTCATAACAAATCAAAAAATAATTTTCCATTTGGAAAAGCAAACACCATGACTGTAATTGTTAATGCGTACAATCATGAACTTCACACCCTCCTCCTCAAATGTTACGGCTTTAGGGAAATCATAGAAAAGGACCCTTTTGTCCCCCAGGGGATCAAAGCAAGTCCTCTTAGGAATTTGATGTGTGCCACGGGTCTGTTTTTCTTTCACAGTGACTAGTCATGTTCTGCAGTAGCTCTGTTGTTCATTGTTGGTAATAGGTCCATATCACAGTCAAACTGGCATTCAAACAATTATGGGCGTGATACTATGATGTCCTTTTTATATGATTGTATGTGCTTAATAACAAAGTTATTTTTCTTACATGGCTGTATTGTGTTTTGTCCTGACACCCAGTTTTGTGAAGCAGGTCATCTTTTTACCCAACAGACAAGGCGACGGATTGGTACATTTCTCTTGGGAGCTGAAATCTAGAATCTGAGTCAGCCACCTCTGGGATCTGGATGTGGTGAAAGCATTTGAATCTGAGTCAAGGTCTGAAGGCCCAGGTACCACTGAGTGTGGGTACCCTGCAGTCTCCCTATCTGAGATTCCCAGGGTGGGATTTTCAAACCAAGAACCCTCTGGATGCTCATTGGAGCTGCCTTAGGAGCTCACAACGAGAGTCCTGTGAAGGCTGAGTGCTCCTTGCTCCCAGCACTGCACACACGGTGACTCAGTGTTCAACTAGTTTCCTGTTTTGGATCAGAATTTCACGTAGGATTTCCATTGGCGGATGCAGTGGCTCATGCCTCTAGTCTTAGCTACTCAAGACGCTGGAGTAGGAGGATCCCTTGAGCCCAGGAGTTCAAGGCCAGTCTGGGCAACATAGCAAGACCCTATCCCTAAAAAAAAATAAAAAAGTTTTATTAAATGTGGCACTTCCCCCTAGAAGGGCAGAAACCCCAGGAACCAGTCTGCCTCTTTTTGACTAAAGCGAATTTAAAAAAAAAAAGCAAGCATATTTCTCATCCCTTTCCAGACTTAAGGTGGTACATTGTTCAGGGTATAAAAATCTCCTGGGACAAAAGACACGATTCAAAATACAGTGAATCGTCTCTACCACAATGAAAACCAAGGTATTAGGTCATTAGCCATTGACGCTCCACCCCTGCAGCAGACTTACCCCTACTTTTCATTGACGTCACAACAGGTCTGCATTTTAGGACACCGAATCTTTTGGATTTCATAAAAGGCTTGTAATAAATTCATGTTGCTGTTGCAAAGGGGGATTATTCCTAATAATTGTGTGGCATCTGGGCTGGGAAATCACAACCTATAGGGAACCCTTCCCACAAAACAAAGGGGGAAAAAAACTGTTTTTTAAAAAATAAAGTTCTGGATCAGAACAGTGACTCACAACTGTAATCTTAGAACTTTGGGAAGCCGAGGTGGGTGGATTACCTGAGGTCAGGAGTTCAAGACTAGCCTGGCCAACATGGTGAAGCTCTACTAAAAATATAAAAAATAGCCTGCCATGGTGCTGTGTGCCTGTAATCCCAGCTACTCAGGAGGCTGAGGCAGGAGAATCACTTAAACCTGGGAGGCGGAGGGTACAGTGAGCCAAGATCATGCCACTGGACTTTGGCCTGGGTGACAGAGTGAGACTCCATCTCAAAAATAAATAAATACATAAATAAATAAAAATAAAAAATAAAGTTCCTATGGGAATACAACCACACTCAATCATTTCTGCATTGTCTATCTATATTCATGCTGTAACAGCAGTGCTGAGTGGTTAAGACACAGACCATTTAGCACACACACATGAAGCCTATATTTACTATCTGGCCCCTTAGAGAAATCATTCGCCAGTCCTTGGTGTAACAAATACTTTGTCAAGTCAGGTGGTTTCCAATTATTTTCTTTCCACAAAAAGGAAAGAGAACTAAAAGGAAGGTGTGTGTTTAATACCTGCTTTCCTTCTGGGAACCCAGAATTTTGGTCCATGCTAGGCAGAGAATGCTCACATGACCAACCCCTGATTAAAACCTTTGGTGCTAAATGACTAAGGAGCATCTGGAGTAGATAACATTTCACATTTCTTGTCACAACTCCTTGCTGAAAGACTGAAGTGCATCCTGTGCCCTTCCACTGAGACAGCACTCCAGGAAGCTTGAGCCCAATTTTCTCTGGACTTTCACCACACGTGCTTTCCCCTTGATGATTTTGCTTTGTGTACTTTCACTATAATAAATCCTAGTTGTGAGGAGGACAATATGCTGATTCTTTGAGTCCTCCTGACCCACTTCCACCAGCCAGACTGGAACATCTCATAATTTAAGAAATACTCAAAAGGGTCTTCCTCAGGAATGGGGAATAATTAGCCTAAGGCTAAATGCCACTGTAGCTTAGCAAACAATTCTTAAAAGCAAGACCTGAAAAAAAATCAGATTGTTTCTAAGCAACTTACCTTATTCTGACAGAAAAAAAAAATCAAGAATATTTATAGGTATACAATATCAAGTACTGAGCAAGGTAAAATTTGCAATGCCTAGCATCCATTCAAAAGTTACCAGGCATGAAAGAAGCAGGAAAATAGTACCCATAAAATAAGGTAAATCAATGAATACAAACCATCCAGAGCAGACACAGATGTTGGGATTAGCAAAGACATTATTACAACAATTATTATTATAACTGCATTCCATACATCCAAAAAGTTAGAGACATAAACAATATTAATAAGATCCAAGTCAAATTTTTGAAATCAAAATTATAATGTCTGAGATTTTAAAAAAATACACTGATGTGATTAATGGCAGATCCGGCATTACAGAAGAAATTGGAAGGGCACAGCAGTCACAACAATTCAAAATGCAACACAGACCAAAAAAGGATCAATTCATCAAGAAGATATGACAATTCTAAAAGTTTATATACTTAATAGCAAATAATCAAAATACATGAGGGAAAAATTGATTGACGGAACTAAAGGACAAATAGATAAATCCACAGTTTTAGTTGGATGTTTTAATACTCTTCTGTTAATAATGGATAAAACAAGTAAGCAGGCTGGGCGCGGTAGCTCACGCCTGTAATCCCAGCACTTTGGGAGGTTGAGGCGGGTGGATCACAAGGTCAAGAAATCAAGACCAGCCTGACCAACATCGTGAAACCCCGTCTCTACTAAAAGTATAAAAAATTAGCCAGGCATGGTGGTGCGTGCCTGTAGTCCCAGCTACTCGGGAGGCTGAGGCAGGAGAATTGCTTGAAAATGGAAAATGGAAGTTGCAGTGAGCTGGGATCACGCCACTGCACTCCAGCCTGGCGATAGANCTGGGACTACAGGCGCACGTGACCACGCCCAGCTAATTTTTGTATTTTCAGTAGAGACGGGGTTTCACCATGTTGGCCAGGATGGTCTCGATCTCTTGACCTCGTGATCCGCCCACCTCGGCCTCCCAAAGTGCTGGGATTACAGGCTTGAGCCACCGCGCCCGGCCCACATTTTGTAATTTTGACCCATTGTGAGCCACAGCAATCTTTCCAAATTGCAATTGTGATCAAGGCTCTCTCTTACAGTCCTTCCCATCATATCTAGAATATCTTTTATACTCCTTAAGAATACACATAAGATTCTCCATGACTTGCCCTCCATCCACAAATTTCTAAACATTTGTTAACCACTTGCTGTCACAATTCTTATACAGCAGTCACACTGAACGATTTGAAACTCTATCAAGATACTTTGATCTTCCATGACTCCAGGACTTTGTACCTGCTTGCTCCTTTTCCTGAAGTGCTCTTTCCCATATGACATGTCCCAGCTTGTTCTTCAAACCCAGTTCAAATACAGTCAAGACCTACTTCAAATAGGATATTCCCTGAGAAGCATTCCCCATCTCCCCCAGGTAGTCAATATTTGTTAACTTTGATTTTTATCAAAACATATTTTTTCATACTGGAATTTCTATCATTCCCCTTAGGTAAAAAAAAAAAAAAAGTTCCAAAAACTGCTCTTTCAGTTGGATTCTCTGCTCTTTCCTTGGTAGCCCTGAAAATTCTACTGTGTTGACAGCTCCAAGGTCGGTGTTTTGGAAATGATGTTTCTTTTACCTTATAGTACTCGCTAGAACTAAACGGCAATTGAAAAAAAAATGGATATGATTTTTAGGTCATCATCTGCCATATGGAACAATTCTGTAAATGTAAGAGATGGGGGTGTGCAGGGATTTGATTGCTTTTGTTAATTCTAGAGACTCTTAAATCTAATTGAGAATTCCCTCCTGTGCCTTCACAGTGCTCTGTGCACAGCTGTAGCATAGCCTTTAGTCCATACTCCTCACTGCTATCTGCTTCTCGACTTTCCGTAGAAGGCCCTAAATGCTTTACGGCTTGAAACTATGTATTCATCTCCATATTCCCTAGCACCCAACCCAGTTTATGAGACACAGTAGCACTCAATTCAGAAATATTCATTGAATGAATAATGGCTTCATTTATAGAGTGTGTTCTCTGTGCCAGGCGTTGTCCTAAACATCTTCTGTGCATTAAGTCTTCTAATTCTCACAATAACACTGTGAGGCAGGTTTTATAATTATCCCCACTTTGAAGATGAGAAATCTGATGCCCAGAGTTTGTGTAGAAGTCTGATTTAAAACAAAGACACTCTGGCAAGAGAACCCATGCCTTCACACTACATTACCTTGACTCTCACATTGAATAAATAAAACATTTATAAGTCCCATTCTAATGGACCTCTTCAGCCTTTTGTCAGTTTTGAGGAAAAAAAATAACATAGGTAAGTCTAAAGCTGAGTTGCTTCGTTCAGTATATATTCACCAAATGACCACTTTGTGCCAAATGTCTTTCCTGTGTTCTTAGGGATCCAAGATGAGTTACCATTGTTTCTTAGTCAGTGAACAAGATCTGGCCTTCCTTCTAATCCATTGCCAAAAACAGCATTTCCTGCTGTATATTGTTGTGCTTGAGGTAGAAGGAAGTTGCCTTCCAGAGGCTAACCTCTCAAAAGCAGCCAGTCATCCTGACAGCAGCAGGCTTAAGGAATAGGGCTCAAAGATCTCTAGGAGGCGGCCATCAATAACCAGAGCAAGATGGAGAAGGCATTGTGGAATTCCTCTTAGGGATGGTTTTCTTTGGAGGAGTTCACTCCCTGTGGTCTGTCAGCTTCCCCCTAGTTTCCATGAAGGAGAGCTAAAGAGGAGAATAAAAACTTACATCCCCCAGGAGAGCACCCTTAGAGAAATGGGAGTGAGAAGGAAATGTGGGAGGGGAAAAAGAAAACTCAGACAATGTAGCCTAAACATTTGTCTCCTCCAACTCTCATGCTAAAATCTGATCTGCAGAATTGGAGGTGGGGCCCAGTAGGGGGTATTTGGGTCAAGGCAGCAGATCCCTCATAAATGGTTTGGTGCCATCCTGGAAGTAATGAGTGAGTTACTGCTCTACTAGTTCCCACGAGAGCTGATTTTTTTTTTAAGCTGGGCCTCCTCTCTGCCTTTGTGATCAGTACACACTGGCTCCCCTTTGCCTTCTGCCCTGAGTGGGAGCAGCCTGAAACCTTCACCAGATGCAGATGCCAATGCCATGCTTCTTGTATAGCCTGCAAAACAATAGGCCAAATAAACTTCCTGTACTTAAGAATTACCTTGCCTCATGCCTTCCTTTATAGCAACACAAATAGACTGACATGGGATATTAATAAAAATAATAATTTTGCCCTTATAGTAAACCTCTGACATAGGTACTATTATTATCCCTACTTTATAATCGAGAAAATTGAGACACAGAAAGGTTAAGTAGGGAAATGTGTGTGTGCCATAACCCTTCTCTGTGATTTTCCTTTTTTATGTCTTGCTCTGTCGTCCAGGCTGGAGTGCAATGGCACAATGTCAGCTCACTGCAACCTCCACCTCTCAGGTTCAAGTAATTCTCCTGCTTCAACCTCCCGAGTAGCTGGGATCCAGATGCCTGCCACCATGCCTGGCTAATATTTTTGTATTTTTAGGGGAGATGGGGTTTCACCATGTTGGCCAGGCTGGTCTCGAACACCTGACCTCAAGCGAACTACCTGCCTCAGCCTCCCAAAGTGCTGGGATTACAGGCATTAGCCACCACACCCAGCTCTTCCCTGTGATTTTCTAAATCTTCCCAAAACTTTACCAAAATGTATTAGAATTACAGGTGATAGAATTACTGTGGATATTTTTCTTAGAAGTAAGTGTCAGTCCTGAGCTCCCTGTATGGATTGATTTAGGGGAAAGGGAGGCTGGAGCATATGTAGGCACACATCAGTTTAGGACATGGGAGACCTGAGATGGCAGCACACATTAAACAGCAAGAATAACCACCACCAAGGACAGCTCAGAGGGAGGGTTACATGCATGAGTGTAACTGGTTCAATTGCTGGGAAACAGAAAGAAATTTCTTAAATTTCTCAGATGTCCAAACTAAAGTATCCCTGGAGTCACTGGCATAACTTCCAATGGGTAGGAAAGCTCCAAAAGCTGTAAAGAATCTATCCAGATTTGCTTTCACCAGGTTTGGGGTTCACTAAAATGATCTGCTTGAGACCAAGACTGTCATGGAGGGATGGATTCTTTTGTTCTCCCCCTTTTCACAGCTATTGTTCTGACCCTTTATCAA
>NW_016107316.1:6641634-6713010 GCF_001604975.1 Cebus imitator
AAAAAAAAAAAAAAAAAAAAAACAAGTAAGCAGAAAAGGTTATAGAATATAGGAATAATATAGATGACTTGAAAATACCACCACACAACCTGACTAATTGACATTTACAGACAATAGCACAATATGCACATGTTAAGTACACAGGACACACTGGCCAGGATAGACCACATTCTGAGCCATAAAAAATCTCAATAAAATTAGAAGGATTTAAGTCATACAAAGTATGTTGTTCAACCAAATGAAATTAAATTAGAAATCAATAACTGAAAAATCCCTTTCAATATTGCCACATATTTGGAAAACTAAACAACACACTTATAAATACCCTATAATCAAAGAATAAATCAAAAGGGAAGTAAGAAATTATTCAGAATGGAATGAAATAACATAATATAAAAATGTGTGGTATCCTGATAAAGCAACACTTAGAAGAAAATTTATACTAAATACCTGCATTAGAAAGGAATACAGTCTCAAATCAATGACTTCAGCTTCCATTTTAAGAAACTAGAAAATGGTAAACATATTAAGTACAAAGAAGGCAGAGGAAGACAAATAGTAAAGATCACAATGGAAATATATAAAATAGAACACAGAAAAACAATAAGTAGAGCCATTCAATATAACCAAAATCTAGTACCTTGACAGATCAATAAAATTGATACCTCTATCCAGATTGGTGAGTTAGAAACAGAAAGAAGGCAAAAATTACAAATATTAAGAATTATTATAGATTCTAAAGATATTAAAATAAGAAAATATTAAGAACAATGTTATGCAAATAAATTACACAATTATGGTGAAATGAACAAAGATCTTGAAAGGCACGCAATACCAAAGTTCACTCAAGAAGAAATAGGTCAACTAAATGGCTCAATATCTATTAAAGAAAGTAAATTTGCAGTTAAAAATCTTTGCAAGAATAGAACTTCATAGCCAAATGGCTACACTGGAGAATTCACTCAAACATTTAAGGAAGAAAATATGACTAATTCCACACAATTTATTCCAGCAGATAGCAGAGGACGGAATACTTCACAATTCATTCCGTGAGTCTAGCATTGTCCCAATAGCAAAACCCAAAAAAGAGAGTATTTTCTAAAACTATGAAAAACATCTCTCATGAATATAAATGCAAAATTCTAAAAAAAAAAAAAAAATTCTAACAAACATTCCAACAAATTTATTTATTTTTTTGAAATGGAGTCTCATTCTGCCACTAGGCTGGAGCACAGTAGCTCGATCTCAGCTCACTACAACCTCTGCCTTCTGGGTTCAAGCAATTCTCCTGCCTCAGCCTCCCAAGTAGCTGGGACTACAGGCACGCACCACCATGCCCGGCTAATTTTTGTATTTATAGAAGAGATGGTGTTTCACCATGTTGGCCAGGATGGTCTTGATCTCTTGACCTTGTGATCTGCCCACCTCGGCCTCCCAAAGTGCTGGGATTACAGGCGTGAGTCACCATGCCCAACCCCAATAGCATATTTTTTAAAATAATACTTCATGAGTGTAGAGGGTAGAACTGGGTCTCTCAGAAAGATAAGTTGTAACCCTTGGTACCTGTGAATGTGACCTCATTTAGAAATCAGATCTTTGCAGATATAACCAAGTTGAAGTGGGGTTAAAATGGATTAGGGTAGGCCTGGTGTTCTTATAAGAATATAGAAATATGAACACAGAGATAAAGAGACACAAGAAGGACATCATGTAGCAATGGAGGCAGAAGTTGGAGTAACACAACAGCAAACACGGGAACACCAAGGCTTGCTGGCAACCATAGCAGCTAGGAAGAGACAAGGAAGGATATGCACAAGAGTCTTACGGGAGAGCAGGACCCTGGAAATCTTGATTTCAGACTTAAAGTCTAGAACTGTGAGAGAATAAATTTCTGTTGTTTCAAATCAGCCAGTTTGTAGTACTTTGTAATGGCAGCCTGAGGAAACTAGTACAATAACCAAGAGGGGCCTATCCTATGAATGCAAGTTTAGGTTAATATTTGAAAATCAATTAATGTAATTTACCATATTAACATACTTTTTAAAAATAACATATGATCTTCTCATCTATTATAATCACCTTCAGTATATGCAGAGGAATGGGTCCAGGACTCCCTGAGTATACCAGATCACATGATTAAGTCCTTCAGTCCCTCTGTACACCTGCTGATACTAAAAGTCACCCTCCAATACACAAGTTTCACATCCTGCAACTACTGTATTTTCTATCTGTCTGATTGGGAAAAAATCTGCTTATAAGTGAGCCCACACACTTCAAACCTGTGTTACTCGAAGGTGAACTGCACTGATAAAAACTCTCAGCAAAGTAGGAATAGAAGGGAATGTCTTCAGCCCCATCCTTAAAAATCTACAGGTAATATGTAATGATGAAAGACTGTTTTCTCCCCGAGACCAGTAGCAAGACAGGGGTGTCCACTCTCACCACTTCCATTCAGTATCATATCAGAAGTCCTCTTTAGTGAAATAACTTCAGAAAAAGAAGTAGAAGTCATCCATATTGAAATAAAAAAATGAAACTCTTTGTTCACACATATCCTGATCATCTATGCAGAAATAAGTGAGTTTAGCAAAGTTTTGGTATATAAGATTAATATGCAAAATCATATATACTAACAATTAGAAATTAAAACAAAAATACCATTCATAATAGCACAGAAATTTACAACTACTTAGTGATAAATCTGCCAGAAATAAGAAAGACCTATACAATGAAAACTATAAAACGTCCACTGAGATAAGTTAAAGAAGACTTAAAGGAGAAATATATTGTACATATGAACTGGAATACTGAATATTGCTAAAGTATCAATTCTCTTCCAAACTGATGTATAGATTCAATGCAATTCCAATCAACTACTAGCAGAATTTTTTTATAGAAAGCCAGTTTCAAAATTCACATGGAAATGCTAAGGATCTAGAATAGATTAAATAACTTTGAAAAAGAGCAAAGTTGTAAGACTGATACGATCTAGTTTCAAGACTTTTTCTAAAGCTACAGTAATCAGAACAAGCCTCCACTGGCACAAAGATAGACAAATAGATCAATAAAACAGCATAGAACATTTAGAAAAGGAATATACATTGATGACCAATTATCGACAAAGGTAAAATAGTGCTTCAGTAAAAACTATCCACGTGCAAAAAATTAAATTAAAATGGAGCATATACCTGAAGGTAAACGTTAAAACTATAAATCTCTTAGAAGAAAGGATAGGAATGAATCTTTGTAGCCTTGGGTTAGGGAAAGGTCTCTTAGCTACAACATCAAAAACACAAAAAGCAAAGGAACAAAAGATAAATTGAACTTAATCAAAATTAAAACTTTTGTGTTGATGATAAGCAATATCATCAACAAAGATAATCCACAGAATGGAAAAAAATATATTTGCGAATCATATATGGAATAAGAGACTTGTACCCAGACAGTGAAAAAGAGCAACTTCGTTTTGACGTTTTCCTCTTGGCAGCTCTCAAGCCTCATCACTCTTCCCCCACATCTGGGCAAACCGATAAGAAAGCCTGTGTGCTTCCTCCTTGGCACTGGCAAGATTTCAAACAACAAAAGCGTTGGCATGAGTGTGAGAACCTCCCCCTAGCTCCACTTCCTAACCACAATAAAGGATAAGCCAACCTTCTTTCCTACTTTCCTGGGCTGTTTTTGTACTTACTTGAAAGGCTGCCCTGTTCACTGCAAAAAGCCTGATAATGTGAGCAACAAAGCTCTTCACACCCTCTTGGTGCATGTGTGGTGTTATCAGTATTGACATCCAATCCAAATTTTTTTAGGGGGGCCCCATTTCTCTTCCATGGGATGACCATGACATAGAATATATAAAGGACTCTTACAACTCAATAATCAAAAGACAAAGAACCCAATTTAAAAGTTGGCAAAGTCTCTAAATAGTCATGGTCTCCAAAGAATGTGTACAAATAAGTACATGAAGAGATGCTCAACAACTTCATATGCCCCTGAGGTTTGGAATTTTTTTTTGTTTGGTTGGTGGGCTTTGAGTTTTGTTCTTTTTTAGAGATGTGATTTTGCTGTGTTGTCCCAGCTGAAATGCAGTAGCTACTCCCAGGTGTGACCACCATGTGCTGTAACACTGGACTCCTGGCCTCAAGAAATCCTCCTGCCCCAGTCTCTTGAATAGCTGGCATTACAGGGGTGCACTACTGTGCCTGACCAAATCTCTTTAGTCATTAGAGAAGTTCAAAACAAAACCAAAATAAGATGCCACTTCATACTCTCTAGGATGACTATAATCAAATAGACAAACAATAAGTCTTCCAAGAATGAGGAGAAATTGGAACCCTCATACATTGCTATGAGAATGTAAATTTGCAAAGCTGCTTTGGAAACAGTTTGGCAGTTATTCAAATTATTTAACTATAGAGTTTTAAATAATTCCAGCAATTCCACTCCTAGGTATATATCAAAGAAAAACAAAAACATATACCCACATAACAATTTGTATGAAAATATTCATAGGGGTATATTTACAATAGCCAAAAAGCTGAAACAACTCAAATGCCCATCAACTGACAAGTGGATCAATAAAATGTCATACCCACACAATGGACTATTACGTGGCCATAAAGAGCAATGAAGTGCTGACAAACAGTACAATATAGATGAACCTTGAAAACATTATACTAAGTGATAGAAACTAGTCACAGAAGACCACAAATTATATGATTCCATTTCTATAACATGTCTAGAATAGTCAATTCCATAGAGACAGAAAGTAGATGAGAGGGTGCTTAGTTAGGGCTGGAGAAAATGGGTACTGCGGGGTGAATGCTTATTAGGTATGGGGTTTCTTTTTTAGAGTAAGAAAAATGTTCCAAAGTTGATTGTGGTGATAGGTGCACAAATATTCAGACATGAAGTTGTTGAGCATCTCTTCATATACTTATTGTTATTTGTACACATTCTTTGGAGACCATGACTATTTAGAGACTTTGCCAACTAAAATCAATGATCACATACTTTACCTAGGTCAACTGTGGAGTATGGAAATTTGTTTTTAAATGCGGTAGAAAAGATTAATTAATAAATGGTGCTGGAAAAAAATGGATATACATAAACCAAAAAAAAACAAAGTTCAATCCACACATCCTTGTACTTACTGTATACAAAAACTAACTCCAAACAGGTCCCAGTGATAAAGGCCTGAAGGAGAAAAAAGTCCAACTGGGGAAGAGGCCAACAGCTACTAAGACTATGAAGACATCAGAAGGGCTCCAAATGCAGCAACAACCATGAACTCTCATCAGGAGAATGTCTGAAACTTGCCCAAATGGTAAGAGTCAAACTTAAATAAACATTTAGAAATAAACTTTTAGAAAAAAAACTTTTAAATTTAAATGAACTTTTAGAAAAATTAACTTTAGAAAAATCTGTTACCTAAATTATCTAAAACCTATTATCTGAATCTAACTTTAGAAATATCTATTAGTATATTTTCTAAAATAAGCTTTAAGAAAAATCAGCACGTCAGGCCTCTATTGAATCAAATTCTCCACAGGGAAGATTTGGTAGTCTTACAATTTCATATGTATCCCAGGTGAGCTTTTTCATTAGAGAAATTTAAGAAATACTGCATATCTATTTGTGTGTACATAGATATAAAATACAACTAAAATTTTTAATGATTTGTATCTTTAATGAGTCCAGCATACATTATGAAACTTAATGTATATGAGAAGACTACACCACTTAGTGTTTAAGAAACTAGGCTGTGGAGCTGGGCTTCTGGAATTCACACTCCATCACTGAACAAGTAGAAGAATCTGTACTCTTCTGCACAATAGGAATCATAAAAGCACCTAACATATTTGAGGGTAGACATAAGGATCTCCCTGACAGAAACAGACATGTCTGGTTTAAAATATCAAGAAAGAAACAGGTCCTCTAATAGAAAACAGGAGTAGGCAGACCTCAGGCAGGCAGAGCAGAGATTCTGTCTGGCCTTCAGTCTCCTGGATCTGCATTAGAGGACTCTAACACCCTGGAACATTCTAAGTGGAAGTGGAAAGAAGGGGAACTGAGCCAAAAGAAGGTACCCTTGGACCAGGCATGAAGACCTCTGCTAGGAGGCCCCAGATCAAAGCACAAGTCAATTACACCTTTGTATGACCAGATACAGAGCCAGGTAGCATTCATTTCCAGTTTGTTATAATCAGCCCTTTGTAAAGCCTTGTCCAGTTTCAGCCCCACTGGGCTATAGGGTATTAAAGTGAGGATTTGTTGTCCCCTGCTTGGTATCATCACATAAGTGGGAGCAGTGCCTCCTGAAGGCCAGCAGAGTGGTGATAGTAACTGGTACAGAATTTTAAGAAGAAGTGACTCTCCAGGAAGAATTTTGGCAGGAAGACCAGCGAGCCCCTTCCTACATGAGCTTTATCACTTCATTGCCAACAAGGGCAGGTTTAATTTTATTCATTTTTCTCATAACTACAAATTTCAGCCCTCATTTAACCAATTTCTTGAACTGTTTTCTTGTTTCTACATAAAATGAACGTTTGGTTCTACCCATTTATACCATAGGTTTAAGCTATCACCAAATTAATTACTAAATAATTTTATTGATCTAAACACTGCCAATGAGCCATTATTTTCATAAATCCCTTCATTTTCCCTTTTCTTCCACCACCACCATCAACCTGTTGGCCTTCTTTCTGGCACTAAGCCACAGAGAGCATTTTCACCCCACCATTAACATGACTACTTACTAACAAAGTGTAAGACACAACAATGCCACACTGAGATGTGGATGAGGGGCAGTCCGCATCGTGACTCCCCATGCTTGTAGAGTCATAAACTTTGCATTTGAGTCTCAGCTAAATTGTAAATGGCTACATATAGGTCAAGGGATTTGTGTTGTTAAATGAATTGTTAAAGCTATACATACTAAATTTTCAAATACCAAGATTACCAGATATAATCTCACTGCAACAAGCTGTGTCCATTCCCATGGCTCTTGTAACCCATCAACTGTCGTCACCAGTGGTTATAATGATGCCAGTGATGAAGTATGAAAAAGTATAAGGACCTGTCTATTTCAACTCTACATTTCTCACCATGTATAACACAGAAATATGTACATAGAAAAAGAAGTCAACCTAAATAAAGAAAATGTGGTACATATACACCATGGAATTCTATGGGGCCATAAAAAGGAATGAGATCATGTCTTTTGCAGGGACATGAATGAAACTGGAAGCCATCATCCTCAGCAAACTAACACAAGAACAGAAAACCAAACACCACATGTTCTTACTCATAAATGGGAGTTGAGCATTGAGAACACATAGACACAGAGAGGAGAACAACACATACCAGGGCCTATTGGGAGGTGTGGGTGAGGGAAGGGGACTTAAAGGATGAGTCAACAGGTGCAGCAAACCACCATGGCACACAAATACCTATGTAACAAACCTGAACATTCTGCCCATGTATTCCCCAACTTATAGTAAAATAAAAATAATAATAATAAATGTCAATCAATGTTTATCAAATGGTACACTCTGCTAAAGAAGGCAGATCATACACAGAGGTTTCTAAAATTAAAATTCATTTGTCATACATTTGAAATTAACCCAAACACTATGGATATCTAATCATTTTCACATGTGATACTGAATTTATTCTCACAGGCTAAAAGTTAGGAGACTTTCTAAAATCACCCAGCTAATAAACAGTGGAACCAGATGTAAGTCCAGATCTCTGTAATTCTAAAAGCAGTGTTGCCTCTCAAAGAAACCTTCTGAAGAGAGCCTTCAAACAAGAGAGATAGAATGTGTAGGCTGTATGGCAGAGTGGGACTATATTTCCCATAACCTAGTTTTATAAGAGGCCTAAGTAAAAGATCATTGTAACTGTCACTTAAACCCTTGGCTGTCTCCAGGAATGGCATCTTCAGAGACACCTAGTGTTTCCAAAACCGAGAATAATACTTGACAAGTGACCATTGTGGAAAACACTTGGCTACAACCATCAAATACACAATGGAGAAAGGCCACTGTGTCCTTGGAGCCCCTTCCCTGTGATATTGCCTTTTCCAACACCCTTCAGCGGTGCTCACCCTGCCCTGATCCTCTTTTCTAACTCCCACCCTCAGGTATTCTGGTAACAATGAGATGTCAGTGACTGATCCCAACACAAAGGCATTAGTTATAACACATCTCAGTCCTGAAGGGGGGAATTTCAGAAGCCCCAGTAATCCTGAAGTCTGCATGTGAAGATCAGGTATGAGCCAGAACCCTCCTAAGGGTCCTGAAGTGACCATTTATGATAGATACCTAGTCCTAAAATGGTATAAACCCCGCTGTATCAAATAGACTTTTGGACATGATTAGTTTTGTTCAACTTCTTTTGAATTATGGTTTATAAAATTCTTATATAAAATAAATCTCTACAAAAAAATGACAATCCTGGAATACTTTAAGAAGTAACATTAATTTATTAAAAGAATTTTAAAACTGGCTTTGAATGTACTCTTTCCACCTGACTCAAAATATGCTTTTGATAGACATAAGTAAAGCAGCCGAGGGGAAAAAAAGAGAGAATTTAAAGTATATCCAGGGCTTTCAGAGCATTGCGTAAGTTTCATTGACACACACAAAGAAGAAGCTTCAAACTACAGAACGGGAACAATGAAAATCAAAGGCAAAGGGAAATGAACAAACAGGATAAAGCTTGGTGTTATTTCTTCCCCAGGAATATTTTTAGTTTATTACTTGTTGTTAAATTTTGCTGTGTGCCATTATAATCCTGTACATATGTTCTTTATGATATTTGAATTGCCCTATTTCTGTAAAGTTTGTCAGGAGGAGACTATTGTCATTATTATATGCATTTAGCAGAATGCTTTCTGTTGCCTACTGAATCAAGCTAAAGTCCTCAATCTCATTCAAGCCCTGACAAAATAACTCCAAACTATTTCTCCAGCTTTGTCTCCTCAAATCCCTCTGCCTGAAATGCCATTCCCTAACTATACCTGCCAAAACTGTTCTCATTCTTCAAGACCCAGATCTAAAGCCAACTCACTCCCAAGAATATGTCTGATTCCTCCAAGAGAAAAGGAAAATATCTTCACTCCTTTTAATTCCCAGGCATTTTATCTATCCACTCCTACAACTGATTTATTTAAAACACCACAACTGGTCTTATATTATAGTTATTTATGCACATCTTGTTTCCACTACTACACATTAAGCTCCTTGAGGGAAGATACCATGTCTTCCCTGTCTTTGGAAACTTTGAATTATCTAGGAAATAACAGGTCACACAGAAGGAGCCCAAAAACAAAACAAAACAAAAAAACTAATCCCACTGAATAAATGAAAGCTTTACTCCTATAAATAGTCTTGATGCAGAGAAAGATGGAGCAGGTGTAGGGTGGGATCTTTGGAACAGACATAGCATAGGGCCAGAGAAAATGACTTTGCTGGTGGAGGAAACAAGAGAAATATGTAGACTTGACATTGTGATGAAAAATATTTGCTGCTGTGCAAGTTGATCAGCCAATGTTAGAACAGTGATGAGTTAATTGACTGTCCTAGGTCAACAGTTTCTGTCAACAGGTTCCTATTTGCAGTTCCTGTTTCTTGTAAATGTTTAGTTATAAATCCTGTTAAAATGCTCATAAAACTTCAGGACTAAAAATGACCTTAAAGCTCACCTAGTCTGAGGGCCCATTCTATGCTTGAGAAGCCTGGGTGACATCCCTGCTACGTGGTCATCACGTCTCTGCTGGGGTATGCCCTATAGTAGGCAGCTCTAAAAATAACCCCTAGATTCATACTCCCTAATCCCTGGAACCTGTGAATACAGGGAGAGATCACGCCCTTGATTGTGTTGTATTTTATGACACAGTTGATCCTACAAAGGGACAACTGTCTGGATGAATCTAACCTAATCCCCTGAGCCCCTTAAAGCAAAGAACTTTCTCCAGCTGGTGGCAGAAGGAAGGGTCAGAAAGATTCAAAGCACAAGAAGAATTCAACACTCCATTTCTGTTTTTGAAGACAGAGAGAGAGGACAAACCAAGGAATTTAGTTGGGTTGGCCCTTAGCAGCTAAGAATAACCCCTGGCTCACAGCCAGCAAGGAACCAGGATGTTGGTCTTCCAACCTCATAGAACTGAACCTGCCAAGAGGCTGAATGGACCTAGAAGAATATTCTCCCCCAGAGCCACCAGATAAGAGTTTAGGCCAGCCATCATTTTGATTTCAGCCTTGTGACACCCCTAAGCAGAGTAACCTGCTGAGCTTTCCTGGACTTCTGGCCCACACAACTGTAAGATAACAAAGGGTCTTGTTTTCAGCTGCCAAGTTTGTGGCAAATTGTGGGTGTCTGGCACCAATCAAAACCCTGTATGCCTCCCTTGATATGAAGTCACTGCCTCTTCTGTCTTTGGTTAGTAGAAAGTTTGTTTTTCAATTCAACAAATTATTCCTTCCTGCCATACCCCTTGATACTATGACTTGGTTCACACAGAGAAAATACAATCCTTCTTCACGTGACAGCCCTTCAAGAATTAAAATTGGTTTTCTGCAGCTTTCTTTATATTGCATGGCTTTGAGAGTTTTTGCCATCCTGTTTACCAAGCTATGAGCATGGTCTCATTTTTTCAGGTGGCTAATATAGTGAGGCACTCACAAAAAAACACTGTGTCAATGCACCCCTTGCATCTCTGAATATCTTGGGCCAGCTCCACCAGCTTCCTCCAGCTTGAAGCCTAAGTCCCATGTACATCGATAATTTGTACTACAAGATGGATTCCCTTCCAGTGTCCAGAGAGAAATTGTCTTGATATCTCTGGGTCAGCCATTGTTTCATCACGACTGGTAGAAAAGAAAAAACAAAAAAAACCCAAAGACATCTAATTTTTCAATTCCAGACTCCAACTTGACATGCAACTCAACATATGTGTGATTCATGAACTTTATGAAGGAACATTCCTTCTGACAATAACGGAATAACTGGTCCTGAACTGGCTTTCCCACTATAAACAGCTATAAAGCTGGGGGAAAATATATGAAACAACTCTTTTCAGACATTGAGCAATAAACAGCACTAAACCACAATCCCTGAAAGAATACAGAGAGTGGAACAGTCAGGGCCCTAGGAATAAAGGGGGCAAATGTGGAGCTAAGAAGCAGCAAAGTAATAACTGAAACACACTGTGAGCCTCTCAGTTGACCTCACTTTCTACTGGAGGTACTTTCTAGACTTTAGTGCAGGAAGATGGAACCTAAGCAGAGTATAGTAGTCTGGCTGAGCTGAGGAGACTGAGATAAGAGTTTACGGCTGACGAGTTAGCCAGCATTTGCAGGCCATGGTACCATAGTGGAGGGAGCAGCATAGGGAAAGAGCTCCACAAATACATATAAAATATTTCTGTATGTCTTCATCTGAATATTAGGTTGTGTATGTGCACAAGGTCTAGCACAGAATAGTTCAGAGAGACATAGGAGCACCTGCTAACCAAAGTAGATGGAGCTCACTGAAAATTCCAGGCATTTCATTGAGACCCCAGAATGTTTATACCCTGGGAGTAGTACCACTCTATCTTTCAAGATAAGTCTATTCTAGGTCCACCTATAATGAGTTGAAAAGTGGACAAAGGATATGAACAGACACTTCTCAAAATACAACATTTATGCAGCCAAAAAACATATGAAAAACAGTGCATCATCACTGGTCATTAGAGAAATGCATATCAAAACCATAATGACATACCATCTCACGTCAGTTAGAATGACAATAATTAAAAGGTCAAGAGACAACAGATGCTGGAGAAGATGTGGAGAAATAGGAATGCTTTTACACTGGTGGTGGGAGTAAAAATTAGTTCAACCATTGTAGAAGACAGTGTGGTGATTCCTTAAGGACCTAGAAATAGAAATACCATTTGACCCAACAATTCCATTACTGTGTATATACCCAAAGGATTATAAATCATTTTACTATAAATGCACATGCACACATATGTTTATTGTGGCACTGTTCACTATAGCAAAGACTTGGAACCAACCCAAATGCCCATCAATGATAGACTGGATAAAGAAAATGTGGCATATATACACCATGGAATACTCTGCAGCCATAAAAAAGGATGAGTTCGTGTCCTTTGCAGGGACACGGATGAAGCTAGAAACCATCATTCTCAGGAAACTAACACAAGAACAGAAAACAAAACACCATATGTTCTCACTCATAAGTGGGAGTTGAGAACACATGGACGCAGGGAGGAGAACATCACACACTGGGGCCTGTTGGTGGGTGGGGTCTAGGGGAGGGATAGCATTAGGAGAAATACCTAATGTAGATGATGGGATGATGGGTGTAGCAAATCACCATGGCATGTGTATACCTACGTAACAAACCTGCAGGTTCTACACATGTACCCCAGAACTTAAAGTAAATTTTTTAAAAAACAAAAGTGGTCTTGCCAAAAATACTTCTATGTTCAAAACTTCAACACCTGTGAATTTGACTTGATTTCAAAAAAGTTTTTTCTAAGATGTAATCAAGTTAAAAATATTCCAGGACCTCATCATCCTGGAATAGCTGGGTGGGCCCTAACTCCAATGACAAGCACCCCTGCAAGAGACAGAAAAAAAGGACAGACACAGAGGTGAAAACCAGATGAAGATGAAGGCAGTGATTGGAGTTAGGAATCCACAAGCCAAGGGATACCTACAGCAACCAGAAACTGGAAGAGACAAGGAAGGATTCTCCCCTAGAGTCTTCCAAGGGCATGCAGCCCTGCCAGCAGCATTATCTGGCCTCCAGAATAGTAAGAAAATGAATTTCTGTTGTTTCAAGTCATCGCGTTTGTGGTCATTTATTAAGACAGTCCTAGGAAATGAATATGCCACCCTAACAAAACTGGAAAATCAATCAAGAGGGTCCAGCCAACCCACTAGTAAATATGCTACCTGGCAAAATGAAACTCAGTTTTTAACAGAAGACAGTAAAATCCAGACTCTCAACCTCGTAGCATTAGACATAACCAGCAAACAATTAAAAATAAACAATGCTTAGACATGCAAAGGAGCAAGAAAATGTGAACTGTAGCCAAAAAATGAAAGCAATCTAGAGATGAAACACATGTTGGGACAAGACTGTGTTTAAGAATTTAAAGAAAAAGAAACATACAGTGGATGAACAAAGAATCTTAGTAAAAAAAAAAAGTAATAATAGAATGAAATGAAAATTTTATAACTGAAAATTATATTATCTGAAATGAAGTCTGCAAATATCTAAAATTTACATTCATTTTTCATTTAAGAAGCAAGGTACATTAGAAATATAAAGCTTGGCATTCAAATTTCAGCTTCCCAACTCACTAGTCATGGAATTTGGGGCAAGTTACAGTAGCAGGTTAAGTTTTTTCTGAACTATACAGCATCACACTTCCCAATGTGTTTCTCCTGGCTTTGCTTTTTGACCCTACCATAACCAAGGGTTCAAATGAAAGTAGCCATCTTAGAAATCTCACATTCCATTCCAGAGTATTTGGTCCAACACATGGTGGCACCTGTTCCAAGCTTGGACAGTTAGTCTTTCCCTCTGAATTTTTAAGTAGAACTAAAAGAGAATAGAGTCAAGTTTCTCTCAATCAGAGATTCTCTTATGCCTAACTAAATGATACTCTCAAGATACCTGATCAGCCTACTCCAGTTCTTCAATAGCGATTTTTTTTTAAGTTGGCCTACTCTCTATTAAAAACAAAAAACCATCAAGTTGCATAGTTTGCAGAGGACTTGGTGTAAATGTTTTTATGTTACCTCTTTTTGCAGCTGAGGACAATGAAGCACTCAAAACACAAGTGGTTCTCTTCAATTGTCTCCAATTTTTCCACCAGACACATTATACTCCTACTCATTATTCCCCCAAATGTTCATATCCTCTCTTGATTTATGCTAATCTCTCCACCTAGAACTCCTTTCCTTCTTTTCTCTTCTTATAAAAATTGCACATATTTCTTTAATGCGTAGTCTAGAGATCATCTCCTCTGTGCAACTTTCCGTGATTCTTCCAAAACAGAGTAATTCTCTTCCTCATATCTCTACTGTGGAATTTTTTTAAACCTCCTTCAGAGTATGTATTATCATATTATTTAGATTAAAGTTCAATCTGTTGATGTCTACCTTTTCCCAAAGTGTAAGCTTTGTAGGAACAAGAATTTCATCTTTATTCCTTTTTGAAGCCCTCACTGATCCTGCCTAGTGAAGCTTTGCACATATAATGATTAATCAATATTGCATTAGTAGAAACTAATCTCAAAATTTAATTTATGAACATATTAGAACTATAAAAATGTGTTAGAAGAGCTGAGATTTCTTTCTGGGTAAAGAGAAAAATCAATAGAGTTCTGGTATTGAGTGCAGCTAGCACATAGTAGGTAGAAAACTAACAGTTGTTAAATTGAATGATGTAATCAGATCCAGAACTGCTAATCAGAAGAATCCTTGTAGATAAGGAAACTGAAGTCCAGAGAGGTTGGGCAAATTTTTTTAAGTCACAGGGCAAGTAGTAGCAGAACAATCTTTCTGTTAGGTAAACTCTCTCCCATTCATACCTCTTCCATTGCATTGCAGTAAAACCCAGCCTTTGCAACATTACATTTCAATCATTCTCCCTCCAGCTCCCTTCTCCCTTTTCCCCATTTCAACCCTAATAAATACCTTGTATCTTTATGGAAAGGTTATTCTTTAATCTCACTTTTCACAAGACTCTCTAGGTGCTCAGGGGGTATTCAGATTGCAAAACTTGAATATAAGGTTCACTGGAGGTACATGGAGAGCTATTTTCTGCTGAATTCCATTAGTCATAGCCAAGGTTGGGGGGAACGTTTTCATTTTTGTGAGTCACTGTTTATCTGCCTATAAATTTAGTAATGAAATGCCAATGCCACAGGGATGTGAAGAAATTTCATTTTTGCTTATAAAATCCTCAGGGCATGTTTGGATACAAAATGCAATAACACTATAAAATATTGCCCTGATATTGCTATCTCCAAGCCTGGAACTCATTTCTGCATTATGAGAAGCAAAGAAGATTTATGGGAAAGATAAGAAGATAGCTTTTCTCAAGTATTTAAATGAGGTTTTTCTTTAAATAGTCATTGTCTGCTAGTGTCCTGTTGTTTTGAGCTGACAAAGAATATTTGTCAGTGGGTCTAGAAATGTTCTATTTATCAACAGTCAGGGTAATACTTTAGTAATAGTAAAAACAACTACAATTTATTAAACCTTGCTACAAGACAACTTTCAACCATCATTACCTTAAATCCTCACAATATCTTTGCAGAGTATTTGTTAATAGTACTTTATAGATAGGGAGATGGAGGTCCAGAGAAGTTGAGCAAATTTCCTCAAGTCACACAGGGGGAAAGCTGGGATTCACAACCAGATCTTTATGACTCCAGATGCTTTTGCTTTTTCTACTGCTAGTCTACGTAAGACCAAGTAACACAGATCCATAATCTACTATTCACAGTCAGACTCTTCATTTTTATCTTCATTGTTATAGAAACATCTGGAAACTCCTCATTATCTTTAGGAAAAAAAAAAAAGTTTTACAATAAATACAGATAGGGAAAGGATGTTCCCAGTACCTGGAATAGATGCTGTTGGAAGCCACTCCTGGTTAGTGCTTTAGGAAAAAGTATATGCCTGTAATTGTAACCCAAAGGGACAAATTTAGGAGCTAAATGTGGGTCAACTTGACTGCATAAAACTCTGAAGGTAATGGAGTCACCCTCCCTTTGTCCTTCTTAAAACCTGGCTAAATGTGAATAAAGGTGTGAAAAGCTAAAACTTCACAAGGACAAACTGAATGGGACAGAAGACATCAATATTTGAAATATTTCAAAAATGTAGAGGCACAAAGCAGACAGAGGAGTGGCAATTGGCTTAGCAGTGAAGGAAATCAGTAATGCTGCAGAAGAGAATGCTAATGGGAAAGAAGCCTTTGGAGAAACGACTGGAGTCAGCCAGGGAAAAGCACATGAATGTAAACAAAGAGACCAAAAGATGCCTGGTCAGGCCCCCAGCTGCCTCTTCTCAACCCTAAGCAGCCTATCAAAGACCACCTCACTCTATACAACTCCCACTAGAAATCTTGAGGTTGGTCCTGGGAAGGAATTAAACCATAAAGCCTTTGGAATAAACAAGCAGAGTTCAGGCAAGGTTGAAGCACAAGGGCTGAAAATAGAAATAATAAGAGACAACCATTACCCCAGACATCTTGCCCTTTCCTGCTCCAAAAACACTAGCATCCTGGCAGACAAGCAGGGAATTATGGTTGCAAGGAAACTGAAAAACCTCGGAGAAAAGACTTCTAAGTTCTGGCTGTGGGAGATTTCCCAACAAAAGTGGCAACTTGCTGCCAGACTATCCTATAGGAGGGCTTATCAGGGGAAAACTATGCCTACTCAGAGGTCCTGATCGGGCTTTTAATCATTGAATTCTTATTAGTTAATGCAAAATGTGAATAGGCAGGAAAACAAAATCACTAGATATGTAAAAACAGATTCTGATGTGAAAATGGACAGACTAAAATAAGACAGCAGGACTCTGGAAGACACAGGAGAAATGATTAATTTAAAAATAGCTTTTAAAAACATAAGTAATGTCTTCAGAAAGATGAGAGAACATAATGTGTTCTATGAACAAGAACAAGATGCTCTGGGAAGGTAAAATTCAGAAAATAAGAAAGAATGTTTGTTGAAACTGAATAACTACACATTTTGATTCAGTAGAACTGTTGAAAGGTAAAATTGGGGGAATCATCTAGAAAGTAGATCTAAAATATAAAGGGGAAAGAAAGATAAAATCAGATAATTAATTCAAGACATACAGCAGCTAATAACTCCTGTAAGAGAAAAAAAAATGAGAGAAAGAAAAAAAGAAGAAATTTTTCGAATAATGCTAGAAATTTTCTCAGGAATGAAGCCCATGCGCCCATGAGTTTCAAGATTGTAAGGGCCCACCAAGTGACCCAGCACAATAAATGAAAACACCATGTTAAATTATAGCAAACTGATATCCCAAAACCCAGGGATTAGTGGATGATCTTCCAATCTTGCAGAGAGACAAAAGCAATTCACATTCAAAGAACAAGAATCAAATTGGTATCACACAGTGAAGCAAGCCTTCAAAAGTAAAAGACAATTATTTTAACAGAAAATTCTCTAACCAGTCAACCTAGTCATCAAATGAAAGGCCAGGCTAAGTCATTTTCTGATGTAGAATGATCAAAATATGTTTCTCCCAGCCATTTTTGTCCAGAAGCTATTGGGAGTTGCGCTCTTGCATAGGAGCCTGACAGAGACAACTAGCTGTTCATCAGGAATCATAATCTCCTTTCCATCCATAGAGCCTTTCTTGGATATCTGCTACCCAGCCATGGACTACTCTTCCCAGCCCCCTTTGTGTCTGGGTTCGACCATACAACTGGTTGTAGCAATATTCCGCAATACGATGGGGCAGAAGTGATGTGTGTTATTTCTGGAACAAAGTGATTAAGAAGCAGATGTGTCTCCTATATTCTTTCTCCATCCTCCAGCTAAAAGAAGATAACTCCAATGCCCTAGGTGAATTTATGGAGATAGCCATAAAATAGAAGGAGAGAGAAGAGAAATATCAGCAGGAATAAAATGATATTGTGTTATGTCACCAGAATTCCGGGGTTTATTTAGGACAGCAGTGTTACCCTAACATGGTAGCTAGTCTCAAAGGTAGCCACCAACCAGTTCTTCCCTCTTTCTGTCCACATAAAGAGATGTCTAATTTCCTCCCCTGGAATCTGTGCTTGCCTTAGTGATTTTCTTGAACAATATAGCAAAAGTGGTATTCTAGGTCTTCCAAAGTTAGATAAGAAGAAGCCTTGCAGATTTCCTCAGGGCATTTTAAAAAGCTCACACGTGAGATGTTCCACCGCGTAACCAAGCTGCTGTGCTGTGAAAAGTCCAAGCCACATGGAGAGGCCATGCATAGTTGCTCTGGTTGACTGATCTAGCTGAGCTCCCAGCCAACAAGCAGCACTATCCCCCAGCTGTGTGAGGAAGCCCCCATTACTGTGCAGAACATTCAAGCCCCGCAATGACTGCGGACATGCCGGCTCCCCAGCCACTAGCCCGTGGCACAGAAGAACAATGCAGTTAACCCACTGAATGCTGGAAATCAGAAACTGTGTCATGCCATCGAGTTTTAGGGTGGTTTTTTTACGCAGCAATAAGTAACTAGAACACGTATATAATATGGCAAGGGAGTAAATTAAGACATGGAAGACATGGAGTCCAAGAACAGAGCCCTGCAGTAGACTCAGAGAATGACTGGTCACTTCTGGAATGGAAGACAGGGGATCTAGAGAGAAGGAGCTTTGGGAAAAAAAATGGATTTCGTGAGTTATCCAATATATGTGAAATTCAGAAAAAATATCAAGAGGTATGTGACATTGGATGGAATGCCTGAGGAAAATAAGGGTAGAGACAACCATGAAAATGAAAAATAAGGCAAGTATTTGTCCCAGGAAAATAAAAATTAATCAGAAAAACATGCAATAATTATAAACAACTTGATTCCTAAATAATCAAAAATAACATGGTTACTAAAAGGTAAATGCTGATGAATTAGAAGGTATGAGACTGAGACAATAAGATTAAAAGGCTGGGGCAGGAAATAAGAAGGAAAAGGACGTGTCAGAACTAAATAGAAACAGAGGTAAACCATCAGAAAAAATAATAAATATCAAAATGAATACATAATTGTCTCTGGAAAGAGGAACCAGGTACAGAGAGGAGTCGGTCATGGCGACTACCACTTCCATTGTAAGCAGAACAGGGGCATAGAATCTTTAGGCTATACCGCCTTTTTTTTTTTTCTTGTTCTTCTTCTTTTTTTTGAGACAGTCTTGCTCTGTTGCCCAGGCTGGAGTGCAATGGCGCAATCTCAGCTTACTGCAACCTCCACCTCCCAGCTTCAAGCAATTCTCCTGCCTCAGCCTCCTGAGTAGCTGTGACTAGGGGCGCCTACTGCCATGCCCGGCTACTTTTTGTATTTTTAGTAGACGTGGAGTTTCACCATATTGGCAGGGCTGGTCTCAAACTCCTGACCTTGTGATCCACCTGCCTTGGCCTCCCAAAGTGTTGGTATTAAAGGCATGAGCCACCGTGCCTTGTTACCGCTTGTTTAACTGTCAGCTCCATCACTTTATTAAGTCTAGAACTGAGGCAACTAAATAAACCTCTTTGTGTCCCAGTGTCCCATCTGTAAGACAGAGACAGTAAGTTTGCTGTGATTATTAAATGAATTCAGGTGTACCAAACAGTTTGAACTGTGCCTGACACATGTGAGTGCATGCTATGTGTTTTCTATTAGTACGCCCAGACTTTTAGCCCCATTTGATTTTAATCCAGATGCAAGAACTACTTTGAGAAAAACAAAAATTAACATAAAAAAATTAAAAATTTCTGTGTAGGTCCACAGAAAAAGTCTGATTGCAATTTCCTTACTTTTAAAGCGAGTATGATATTCTGTCTCATAGGGCAACAGGGAGAATCAAATCCATTAATATATATATGCAATATCTAAACAACTCCAGGCATGTAATGAGGGCCCAAATATAAGTCCCCAACCCACTACCCAAATTACAGAACATTTTATCAACAAAAAATACAACCAATGAAGAAAAGTTAAAAGTATTAGGATTACTTGGCAAGGGTAAGAACAGTTTGAAGGAGAGAATTAATAACTGTCAAATTATCTACACAGAGATGGTGTTTGCTCTCCATCTTTAAGGAAAAGGATAAAAGAAAGTACTGCAGGTGTGAGATAAAGGAAGACTTTGGTCTTAGGAAAGAACATTAAACATAGAAATGGATCATGAAAGGAGGCATTAAAAAACCCTTCTTAGGAGTTTTAAAAGCAGAACTTGGTTCTGTGGTTTAGGATGACTTTCCAGTGCCTCTGACAACACAGGAGTAATGGACAACAAGACCTCTAGTGTCAGAATCCAGGATTCACTGAACATAAACATTTGCCCACATATGTGGGGCTTCCGAGGGGATGGGCCAACCCTGGTTCTTTAATGACGCAGACCTTCATTAAAAAATGCAATTTCAGAACATTTTATCAACAAAAAATATATAATCAGTGAAGAAAAGATAAAACCATTAGGATTATTTGGCAAGGATAAGAAAATGGCTGACACCACAGTCAGCCATTCAGGACCCTCTGCCCAAGCCCCACGATGTGCTTGGTTTTCCTTCACCCCTCATCTTCTCTCTAGTTTTATCCCTTAACTCCATGCCCTGGCTTTAGCCTCTGCCACCTACCCTTCCTAGGTTCAGCTCTGCTCACTACCTCCCAATGAGCACTGAGACCCTGGCAATTCTTCATGACTCCCATGCCTTCAAGGTGAGACTTTTGTACTTCAGCTAGTAGAGTAGATCATTAAAGGTGAAACAAGGGAATGTTCAAGTCAGCATAAAACAGATAAATACATTAAAGGGTGTGTATTTTCTGGAGACCATTGATTTAGTTGGGAAATAAGTGAGCTCAAGCAGAATTTGAAAGTCCCTGTAAGTAAACTACTTTAGAGGTATAGAAAGCATCTCTAGATACAGTAAATATAACTGCTTATATATCAGACTCCAGTTCTCTTCCTAGCCCAGCACTTCTGTCTGTTTATACTTCCCTCCATGTTCCCCATCCCACCCCTTTCCTCACCCCCAGAAGAGTTGCTTTGATCACAGAAGAGTTGATTTGAGTTGGTCAATTTCCTTCCAGAACGCTGGCTAGTCATGAACATCATATAAAAGATCACATGCATGGACATAGACAGGTCTTTTCCTGCCTGCTTTCAAGTGGCTGGATGTGTAGGCTGACTGGGGACCTGAAAGCCCCAGGCTGTGAAATGCATCAGAGCGGTGGTGGGTGAGATGTTAGACCCTGTGAACAGGCAGACAGCAGAAGAGAAACATGAGCAAGTCCCTGTACGATTAGGAACATGTCATCTTTTGGAAACTGGGATGATGGCCTGAGTTCATGAAAATATTGTAAATAAAGGTATAAGTGTGAAATATAAAAACGCACCATGGCTCATGCCTGTAATCCCGGCACTTTGGGAGGCCAAGGCAGGCGGATCATGAGGTCAAGAGATTGAGACCATCCCGGCCAACATGGTGAAACCCCTTCTCTACTAAAAATACAAAAATTAGCTGGGCGTGGTGGTGCATGCCTGTAGTCCCAGCTACTGAGGAGGCTGAGGCAGGAGAATTGCTTGAACCTGGGAGGCGGAGGTTGTGGTGAGCCAAGATTGCGCCACCGCACTCCAGCCTGGTGCCTGGTGATGGAGCAAGACTCTGTCTCAAAAACAAACAAACAAACAAACAAACAAACAAAAACCCATGCCTGGAATACTATTGTTCAAAGGGTAGCTGTCAGAGGCAGAGGTAAATGTACAGGGACAGGCTGGAAAGGCTTCAGAATTGGTGTATTTATTTACAGAACACTACTGTTTATACAAGGAACGTCAGAAACAGAAGAAATAGATCTGATTTTAAAAATAGATTTTGGTCCTATAATGAAAAAAGGGATTAAAATCATTCTATTATAAAGACGTGTGCACACATATGTTTATTGCAGAACTGTTCACAATAGCAAAGACTTGGAACCTACCCAAATGCCCATCAGTGATAGACTGGATAAAGAAAATGTGGCACATATACATCAGGGAATACTATGCAGCCATAAAAAGGGATGAGTTCATGTCCTTTGCAGAAACACGGATATATCTGGAAACCATTATTCTCAGCAAACTAACATAAGAACCAAAAACCAAACACTGCATGTTCTTACTCATAAGTGGGAATTGAACAATGAGAACACATGGACACAGGGAGGGGAGTATCACACACCAGGGACTCTTGAGGGGTTGGGAGGCTGGGGGAGGGATAGCATAAGGGCAAATACCTAATATAGATGACGAGGTGATAGATGCAGCCAACCACCATGGCACGTGTATATCTATGCAACAAACCTGCATGTTTTGCACATGTACCCCAGAACTTAAAGTACAATAAAAAAATTTTTTTTAAAGAAAGGAAAAACACTGTCATCCAGGAAACACTGTCAGTTCTGCCCAGGTTAGAGGAAAATAAGAACAACTTCAGGAGCAAGTCAAAATTAAACAATAGCACACACACATACACACACACACACACACACACACACACACACACACACACACATTTAAACATACTTGAGCTAAGGTAGCAAGAGAAAACTAGAGCACTGAAAACACATCCCGCAGCTGCAAACAGCAGAGGTGATAGAAAGAAAAGCTGCTAGTGACAGCAAAGTAGAATAAGATAAAGTTAGACAACTAAATAGCTGAGAAAAGGCAAGATTTTGGACAAAAGTGTATAAGAAACATAAATTATTTCCTCTGAGTCCCTGAGATCTCAGGCAATGAAGCAACAACTGCTGTTTTAATGCAGAAATCTATCGAGGACGAGAGCTCTTTCCATACATTTGTATTAGAGGAGTTAGAATTGTAATTGTTAGTTTAAATATCTAGAAGCTAGTGGGGTACCTAATAAAGACATTCAATTAATTTTAAAATATTACATAAATGGTTTCCATTTTGAACGTCTGAATCCTTTATACCTGATTTTGAGACTGCTTTAATATAAAAAATCAAATGCAATTAAAATTGCATTATTAATTCTGAAATGGTATGTGAAACTTAGGATGTTTACGTATCATATAGCAGCATGTACTTAGACATCTCAAGTGCACTGATGATCTAAAACCAGTTTCTGACATTAACCACACAATCTTCCATGATACTCTCTAGGCAGAGATCAGTAAAACTACAGCCATAACCACATGAGTAGCTGAAATAATAAAAGCACCTTTTAAGGGCTATACATTTGGGTAGAATTCACATGTAAATTGTGAATGTTAATCACTTTATTAACAAGGTACTATTTTGCGTATGTGTTTTAGCTAGGAATTATCTTATAAATATCCCAGAGCAAAATAAAATTGCTCATTTTCAGAGGTTTAAATCCCTTACAGGTATATCTTGGGGCAGCATAATTGCGAAAAAAAAAAATCTATTTTCAACTAACTAAAAAGATACAGATTGAAATGTTCCATTACAATTCCCATACTAATATCTCCTGCCAACATATAGAATAGCCCATTAAATTCACAACAATTCAGACAAAGAATACATTTAACAATACCGAGTATAAGGTTGTTAAAAAATTAATCTAACACACTGAGCCCTCCTCCCCTAAGAATATAAACTCTGGCTTGTGGTACACCTTCAACCAATGGAGAGAAAAGGAGGCTTTCATATATAATACATTTCATTAGTCTTTTCAATTCTCCATCATTTCCTGACTTTATAAAGGAACCTAACAGAATTATTTCATACAAAGACTTTACTTATATTTCACAGTACCAGCTTTCATGCAAACTTAAAGAAACTGATAGTAACCTGCTTCATTTGCAGAAAATACAACATAGCTTATAATTCATTTCCTTGAACTTTGCATTGAGACAACTTCAGTGTTTAGACAATCAAGAATTCTTCCCCTAGAGCAATCTGTAAGAAAGGTGGCTATTTTAACACGTGAAAAATCAACTATGAAGTTTGCTTAATAAAGTAAGACTCTTCAAATTTACCCACACACACACACACACACACACACACAAATGTATTCCAGAAATGCCATCATTTGATCAATACAGGAGTTCTCAAATTCCATAGGGAAAAATTTAATAGGCTATAGGTCAGAGTTTTTTATTTTTTTCATTCTAAATTCTGAAATACCTAAAATAAACACAGAAAAGACAAAGTCCATTAGTTTATCTCCTTGGTTCCTAGTCAAATCAATGTCCTAATTATTGTATGCATATAGATCTAAAAATGGATATGTCATGATTTCACGTCATCAGTTACTTCTTTTTTTTTTTGAGACGGAGTCTCACTCTGTCACCCAGGCTGGAGTCTAGTAGTGCAATCTTGGCTCACTCACTGCAACCTCCAACTCCTGGGTTCAAGCAATTCTCCTGCCTCAGCCTCCCGAGTAGCTGGGATTACAGGCACGTACCACCATGCCCGGCTAATTTTTGTATTTTTAGTAGAGACAGGGTATCACCACCTTGAACCAGGCTGGTCTCAAACTTCTGGCCTAAGGTGATCCACCCACCTCGGCCTCCCAAAGTGCTGGGATTACAGGCATGAGCCACTGCACCCGGCCCAGTTACTTTTTTAATACTAGCCTTTATATGTTAATAATAATAATAATCTGGCTCATGGAAAGCAATATCCTTTAAAAGAACACATATACTTTAAATTAAACAAAATGTTACCAAGAAGGAATATTCTGATTAGTTAGAACAAACGTACCTGACAAATACCAATTTCTGATTGTCTTATAATTACCTGCAATTATTAAATTACCAATTTCAAATAATGGTATATTGATGAAATAATATTGCTGATTTCTCTTGGTGAATTCTGCAAGACATTAGATTTCCTTCTTTTTCTTAATTAAAAATAAATGTTGTGCTTTGTGTGCTGAACTACTGGATTGAGCGGTATTTGCTAAGGATTGCATTTTACTGATATAGCCTGGCTTGATACTGACGGATTTTTTTTATGACAAATATATACATATATCATAGATTCACAGACTGTAGGGTTGGAAGGTAAAACCTTAGACGTTATATTCCTATCTTTTAGGAAGCATACTATGCAGAGAAATATGAATGTAGAAATTTACTTGGGTACAATGCTTCGTCAGAACATCACACAAACAAGGAAGCACTAGTACTCATAGCTTTAACATAATATGTTTTACTTGGTACTTAAAGTTAGATGGGCTAATTACAAAAACTTGGAAAGCATGAAGAGAATAAAGCTATGCTACCCATAATCTTACCTCACAAAGATTTTCTCTTATGCCTAGAGCAAAAAGTTCAGTTCACCCAAATACCTAACAGTAGGGAAACGTTTAAATATATTTCAGTATATTTTTCTTTTGCTCTATTTTCTATATGTTTTTTACAAAGTTGATATCTTACCCTAGTATTCAAATCTTGACCAATTTTGCAGTGAGCCTCTTCTTCCTTTCCCTTCCTGCTAGCCCTCTGTCCCAATCTCTATTCCCATTACAATGTGACCGCCTAATCCATATGATAATGTATCTGTAGTTGTCCAGCCTTGTCTACTATTGCTCTGAAGAAAAGTGTGAGCCAGTGGTGTTGGTGAATATCATCCTGGAAACATTGTTAAGGAAATTAATATCTCCTACTCCTCAACTCACTTCCAAAATAAGGTGAAAAAACAGGGAACTTCACCCCAAATATTTTACCAATCCTTTTCTTGAATTTGTCCCTATTATACTAATTTTGGTGGTATCACTGAGGTTTATGTCCACTTGTAAGAAAAGACTACCCTTAATTGGAGAAACCATAGCTGTTTTTCTATCTAATTTCGTTTTAAAGTGTAAGATACAATATAAACAGACCCATCCACTAAAAGTGCCGGGACAATGTATTATAAATGGAGAACGGTTTTGTCTTAAGTCAAATCTACTTTTCAAGATGGTTTAATGACATCCCTCTTAATTCAAGCATAATCTGTGAGAAAAAAATATTCATGGTGCTTTGGTTCCCTCCCTCATGAGGAAAGTTCACTGAGCCATAGTTCCAATGACTACCAAGAAAATTGTAAGAAATACCAGAGAGATTAGGATACAGTCAGGTAAATAAGCCAAAAAAAAAAAAAATCAGAAAACAAAGCTGAAGAGATAACTCATGAAATAATAAATACAATTGATAAATAGATATTTTTCTTTAACACTCAGACTAATTGGTCATAAAATAAATACAAATTTAAAACACAAAATACAAGTTTCTGCCTATTAAGTAAAAATTGTAAACGTTTTAGCTGACAATTTCCATGACATTACTAAAACTGGTAAACTCCTGATACTTGTGAAATTTGCAAATTTGCAAATTTGCAAGACTAGGAAACATATTAGTCATGTGACATAAAATATTTTGTCTACTTGATCACGTGAGGTTAGAAGCAACCTCAGTTCTACGAGTTTAAGAAATAATCTCAAAAAAGGAATAAAGCCATATGCACCAAAACAATCAAGTAAAATCAGTCCAGGAATAAAAGAATAAAGTTAAAACATTGCACATTTTCAATGGAACACTCAGCATCCCTTGAAAGAATCATTGTAAATACCACCAAGTAGTATATATTTTCGAAAAAATGCAGATAGTAAGATCATAGGTGTAACATGACTCCAAATATGCAAAAGATAATTCTATAACCATGTTTGTTTACTGAATTGCAATATATAATTTCCAAAAGGTAACCATTATATATATGTTCCCACTATATATTGTGTGTATATAGTAGATATGTGTGTGTGTGTGTGTGTATATATATATATATACACACACACACACACATATCTACACACACACATACATACACACACACACAAACACACACACACACACATATGTAGTGAGGTCAGAAGTTTGAGACCAGCATCGCCAACATGGTGAAACCCCATCTCTACTAAAAATACAAATATTAGCCAGGTGTGGTGGCACATGCCTGTGGTCCCAGCTACTCAGGAGTCTGAGGCAGAAGAATCGCTTGAACCCCTGAGGTGGAGGTTGCAGTGAGCTGAGATCATGCCACTGCCCTCCAGCCTGGGTGACAAAGTGAGACTCCATCTCAAAAAGATAAAAATTCAGATTAAAAAAAAAAAGACAATGCAATGGTCACTCTCACACATTGCTGGTGGTAGAATGAATGGCATAAAGTTTAGGGATTACTACTCAAAAGATATTGACATTGACCCAGAGACAAACTTAAATTCAGAAAAACAAGCCTTCAGCATAGAACATCACAGCAGCATCATTTGACATGTAGAAAAACTGAATAGCACCTAAATGTCCAACAGCTGGGTAATACATATGCAAACTGTGATGTGTATACTTACTTAGAACAGTATTACATGGCCACTAAAAAAGATGCTTGCAAAAGTAATAGCACAAGGAATGAGTTAGCTATAATTGTAAATGAAAAAGAATGGCATAAAATGGTACACAAACAGCATCATTACAATTCTTTTTTTAAAAAACACTGTGTGCATAAAACAAAGAAATACATCAAAATTTTACTCATTTATATTTGGGTAACAAGATTATGGTTAACTTTTGTTTTTTTCTCCTTTTTTTCTTTTATTCCTTATCTTATGATTAGTTTTAAATGACCATATTTCTCATTGTAACCCTTATATTGTTAAAGCAGGCCAGACGCAGTGGCTCACACCTGTAATCCCAGCCCTTTGAGAGGCTGAGGTGGGTGGATTACCTGAGATCAGGAGCTTGAGACAAGCCTGGCCGACATAGTGAGACCTTGTCTTACTAAAAATACAACAACAACAAAAAAATTTAGCTGGATATGATGGTGTAGTACCAGCTACTTGGGAGGCTGAGGCAGGAGAATCACTTGAACCGGAAGACAGAGGTTGCAGGGAGCTGAAATCATGCCACCGTACTCCAGCCTGGACAACAGAGTGAGACTCCATCTCAAAAAATTAAAAAAAATTAAAAACAGCCAGAATACTTGTATGCCATGGAAAATTCTAGCACAAAATGCATAAGCAGGTTTGTATCTCAGTTAAAAATAATATTATGCCTTTAACTTTTCAAAGTACTTTTTAATCTTCTCATAGTCTTAAAACATCTCTCTAATGCAGATAAAAGCATTTCGTCGTACTTTTTCATTTTTATTTTTAGAGATAGGGTCTCTCTATGTTGTCCCAGTTGGACTCTAACTCCTGGCTCAGGGGATCCTCCTGTCCCAGCCTGCAGAGTAGCTGGGACTGTAGGTGCACTCCACCACATCCAGCTATTTTGTCATCTTTTTAAATTCAACATATACTGAGCACATCTTGCAATAGATGCTGTAGTGTGTATAGAGAACACGAGATAATAAGCTATCATTCCTGAAGCTGAATTGCTCACAGTCTAGAGGAAGCAAATGAAGAAACAGACACACTAAACCTGCCCCAGGGAGCAGGGACAGGTAAGCCTGGGCTTGAAATGAGAGTGAAAGTTTGACAGCTAAAGAAGAGGAGGAAGAAAGAGGATGTGTTGTCTTCATTCATCCACAATCTAGAGCTTGAGAAAGAGGAGACAGCAGGGCAGATACCCAGCAGGGAGGGCGAACCGTGGTGTGCACATGGGAGACAGTAGGGACACAGAAGAAATGCAGGTCCAAAATCAAACGATACCCAGCTCTAATCAGGGCTGTGACTAGAACTCAGATCCAACCAACAACCCTTTCTCCATCAACTGCAGGAAAAAAATAATTAAATTATATATTTTTGAAAAAATCCCACCTGAATTCATACCTCAGCTCTGTAAGGGTCACCTTGCTGAGCCTGCTTCTTATCCGAAGAAAGCCTTCCTCCCTCGTTGGAGGGAACTAAGAAATAATGGATATAATCATAAGTCCTTTTCAAACTCCAAAAACATAAGGTACCATTGGCACTCTTCTTTCCTGTATTGAAGGGAACCACAGCCTTATTTTGAAGGTTGTATAGCCCGTGGCAAATTTCCCTGCAGCATCATGGTTCTCAAACTTTGCAGTACATTGGAAACACCGGGAGAGCTTTTATAACCTCCTGCTGCCCAGACGCATTATCCATTAAATCAGAAACTCTGGAGGTTCTCATTTATAACTTCCCCAGATGATTCCAATGTTCAGCCAAGTGCCAGCACTTGAATACCTTGCTACCCAAAGTATGGTCCAAGGACCATCAGCATCGTCACCTGGGTCTTGGTAGAATATTGGGCCTCACCCAGGCCTGCTATATGAGAGTCTTCAGTTTAACAAGCTCTCCAGGTGGTTGGGGTACAGATTAAAGTTTGAGAATCACTGATCTAGACAGATTCATCATTCTCCAAGTTCCTGCTCTGAATTTTCTTTCAGGGTGCAGTGGGAAATTAATCCCAGCCTCTCCCTCAAGAACTCCCTCTCTAGAAGTAGGGCATGCTGGTGCACAGTGCTCTGGAAGTGGCTGAGGAGGGGCACCCTTGGCTGAGAGCATGGAAACAGTGCGTGGAGATCAGGGAAGGCTTTCTGGAGGTGGAGAGGTGGGAATGGAACAGAGCTCAGTGTGGGCAACACTACATTTTAGAAGCAGCAAGTTTGCACTTTGGAGGCTTCATGTTTCAGGAGGAGGTCCAGATTGGTGACATACTACGTGTGAAAATGCTCTAAAAACTGTAAATCATTACACAAATGGGTATTTGCATTATCCCTCATAAGTCCTAGTGTGTCTTTCTCATAATAGAGTCTTCAGGGAACCAAACTCTTCATTGTAGCTCAGGGAAGTCATCAAATCCAGATGGGTATTCAGCTAGGTGCCCAAGTCCTTGCAAGTGATGAAAATGACTCCAGGCAGCGCAATCCAATGTATACCCTCCTCTGCTCAGGGTACCTGACAAGGGGCACCGTACGTCCTGTTGTGCCTAAGACCATCATAGTTATGCCCGTCATCTGTGCGCAATTTGTCAAGATGTCTTCACTCATTCTCAAAACGTTAGATGATTAAAATATACAGTCACCTTATGTTGGACCCAATGGTGCTTCAAAAAAAAGCCAATGATATTTCTCCATTTTCAGGAAATGGTTCAGGGCCGCCCCTGGCAAGAACTGTCCAGGCTTGTGTGGAGTCAGCCCCGAATCTGGGTATTTTCTTTGCTGGAGAAACTCTTAGGAGACCCAGACATTCTGCATGTTCCACACCATTGCCCTTCCTCACTCATCCATGCAGGTGTGAGTGAGGAGCTGCAGAGGCTTCCAGGTGTGCAATTTGCAGGTAACAGCACTCTCCTCCACCACCACCTACAACCAACATTGATTCTAAACTGGTCAAAGGAGCTTCTCTGGCCACGGAGTTTCATGGGGTAAGGAAAGGGAAGGCACAAACCACAGCAATGCACCATTCCAGACAAGCCTCATCAGAGGCCGCAGCTGCCAACACCAGCACACTACCAGCTCTACATTCATTTCTGCAAACAATTTTATAATGTTTATGAGGATCTGTTCCTGATTTCTGAGCTCCCACCAAGCTCCCTGTAGTTACGTCAGGGAAGGGGACCTCTGAAGGGAGTGGCCATTTATTGAGTGCCTACTATGAGCAACTTATCCTGCAAGGCACATTACATGTCTCACCCCACTGGATTCTCACCCACAGCAGCCCTGGGAAGAACCCACCATGCTCCCCATTTACACATGAAAAAACTGACACTGGGAGAGGTTAGATTGACCAAAGACGCTATTACAATACTGTAGACCTATAGACCTATCCTTTTTTTTTTTTTTTTTTGAAACAAAGTCTTGCTCTGTCGCCAGATGCCAGGCTGGAGTGCAGTGGCACAATCTCGGCTCACTAAAACCTCCGCCTCCCAAATTCAAGCAATTCTCCTGCCTCAGCCTCCCAAGTAGCTGGGGCTACAGGCACGTGACACCATGCCCAGCTAATTTTTGTATTTTTTAGTAGAGACGGGGTTTCACCATGGTGGCCAAGATGCTCTCGATCTCTTGACCTCGTGATCCGCTCGCCTCGGCCTCCCAAAGTGCTGGGATTGCAGGCATGCGCCACCGCGCCTGGCTAGACCTATGCTTTCACTCACAACTGTCCCGTTTATTTTTTCCATTTCTACCACATCCAAGATGAATTGTTTTATGTTGACATGAGGAGGGGACAGAGGAGCAAAATCTGCTGATCTACCTTTGATCTGTTTTTTTTTTCTGTCTTATTCTCCTGCTCTTCCAAAACTCTCTTTGCTGAGATCATCTCCACCCATTCCATTCTTATTGGGCGTTTGGAGACATCAATTCTTTCTTCTAGAATAACATTAACGACAAGCATTCCATTCAATTTTATCAGTACTTTAATTGGTCCAAATAATTTTGAATCACAAAATTTGCCCTTTCAAAGTGTTGGCAAATTCTTCTAATTCAGAGATGTCTAAAAATGTTCAAACTATATTTTATCTTTACTCCTTGCAGCCAGCATGTTTATTAAAAACCCAGTCACTGCCAGAAATAAAACTAAGCCCAACGCAAACACTCCTAAATCTGTCTTTCCAATAGCTTGATATTACATAATGTATTCCCAAGTGACTTTTAAATGAAATCAAATAATTATATTTATTAAAAACATATAGTTATATAGAATTTGGTTTAAGCCAAACCAATAAATATCTATTGAACACCAACACAATTCCATTCACTGTTTCAGAGGGCGGGAGTACAAAAATGACAGAGACATGTCCCCAGCCGTGAAGACAGATAGAAGAGATAAAGTCAGATAGAGGAGATAAAGCATGCACAGAAACAGCTATTACACAGAACTTTTTAAAACTTAGAATTTATCTCTATCATGTACCTAGCACACTGAAGGATGTTTGTTTACCTGCATTTTTCTTTCCTTGCACAAATTTCCCTGAAAACTAGGAACTTGTCCTAATTTTTCTTTTACATTCCAGCACCATACTCAAGGTGTTGTTCATAACATGTACTCAGTAAGTATATGTTTAACAGAACTGAATTGCCTTAAGCTTAAAACTGATTGCCATAAACAAATGGCAATCCATTTTGGATGTACCTTGAAGGAAAGTGGAGGCTTCAACTATTGAGAGACGGTGAAGGGGTTGTTTCCGGTAGTGGGAATAGAAAGATGAGAGAGGAGGAGGTAGAATTACATTCATTGCTAGGATCTAGTCCTGCTGAATTTCTCTGAAACTCTCAAAGCCCAGAAAGTACCTACAGCCTGAAGCAGCTCAAAGATCAGAGCCACCCTGCATGTCCTAGGGTGGACTATGATGATAACGGAACCTAGGACATATGGGATTCCAGTGGCACCCTCCTGGAGCAAGGGGTCTTGGATGTGGCTGATGCTTCTCAATTCTCTTCAAACAAGGTTCCTAAGAGTCACAGCCTGGGAGCAGCTACCATTCCCCTCACTCTGAGAGTTCCACCTTCCAGGTGTGCCAGAGCCTCCAGCACCTGTAGTCCTGGGGCCAGTTGCTCTCCCTTGTCCTAGCTTCTTTTCCCAACCTTCACCTGTTACCTGTCCCATATGGATTCTGGGCTCTGCCAAGAACAAAGCTGTCTTCCTCATTTCTCTTAACCTGCCCTCAGCATAGGCTGAAGCTCCTTCAGCCCTAAAAGTCTAACATCACTATAGGTATCAGTTAACTTCCAACAGGGAGCTGCGTTATCCCTGCTTATTGCTCAATGGGCTACACCAGTGATGCCCAAACCCCCATCATTGAAGCCTAGGGCTGGACAGCTGCACATGAATCATCTGAGGATTACGTCAAAAATGTATTGTTCCAGTTTCCACCCCTCAGAAATTCTGATTAAGGGGTTGGATGCATGGCAGAACAACCTGCATTTTTAACAGCTCCCCTGGAGATTCTGAGAAGCAGCCACGTGTGGAGCCCTCCATTCCTGCCACGGGCTGTTGCACCTGTTCTAAGTCCTTGGGCTGGGTCAGAAACACTCACCTTTGTGACTGCTCAGCATCCTGCAACATCATGTGGAATAGCCTTCCCCATTCCGTCCTACCCAACCCCACCTCAGTGTACCCCACCCACACTCTGTGCTTCGTTCAGCAAATGCAGACCACATGCTTCAGCCTGACTTGACACTAGCCTGGACACATCATCATCTGCTGTTTTTCAGGGCTGAGCTGTAGCAAAAAAATTTCCCTTTTTTTTGAGGCAGGGTCTTGCTATGTTGCCCAGGCTGGAGTGCAGTGGCTACTCACAGGCATGATCATAGCTTATGGTAACCTTGAACTCCCAGGCTCATGCACTCCTGCCACCTCAGCCTCCCAAGTAGCTACGTGGCCACCACCACGCCCAGTCTACTGTCTCTTAACACCCAGCCTGGCAGCACATGGCCCAATGGTTATAACCCATATCATGCTCCCCTCTTCCTCCCCAGACACAAGTATAAACAGCTCTGGTTATAACCCATATCATGCTCCCCTCTTCCTCCCCAGGTACAAGTATAAACAGCTCTGTCTTAGGTGGTCCGCATGTATCCCCACCTCTGCCATCATCAGGCCTGTTCATAAGTCAGTAAGTCAGTGACATCCCTGCTGTCCTCCTTTGAGGTTAAAAAGAGATAACATTTATAAGTCTCTGTCACAGTGCTTGGCACACAGATCTCCAATAGTGTCTTTTGGATTTGAATCCAGAGAAGACAGAAGAGACCCCACTGGGTCTCTCTGATAGCTAGATTCATTGGGACACTAATAAGGACAGTAGTCATTAATACTTATGTTCATCTTAAGTGCCAGGAGTATTTTAAGACTTTTCACATGTATTGGCTCATTTCATCCCGATGACCCTCAGCTAAATAAGTACTATTTATGATCTCAATTTACAAATGAAGAAACGGAGGCCTAGAGGGTGACAGAACTTATCCAGAGGCACAGAGCGAATGAGTGTTGGAGTCCCAATTTCAGTCCAGATAGGCTCTATGGCAGGCGGCGTGCAGCACCAGGCTGTCCTTCAAGGTCAAATCCCCCTTCCTAGTCAGGGGACATCTGCTCCTGCATTGCCCACCTGCCCATGTCTCAGCCCAGAGGGAAACACTTCCAACATGATTTCTCTGGGCTGTCGGTAGATATTGTTGTCTCTTTGCGATGACAGATGCCCTCTGATGCCAGGAACAACGTTGGAAACCTTGACTTGACAGGGCTGAATTTAATATTATGGGAAGGAGTAGTCTGCTGGAGACCCCAGAGCTCTTTCTGCCTTCCAAAGGGCATAAAAGCAGATGCTGATATTGTAAGAGAATTGTTCCTTAGACAAACCAAGTACAAAATGTTTCAAGGACTCAGAAGGAAAAAAGCTGTCACCACCCCCTCAATTTTCTCTCTAGCAAAGCTGTGTGAAAAAGTTAAAATCCCTCTTCTCCATCCCAAGGAACTCAAGGAAGACACACTGAAATTTTCAGAAAGATCCTTATCCAAACAACAGGAAAATTAACAATACAGATTCTAAAACACACACACACACACACACACACACACACACACACACACACACACAGACACACACAATAAAAAAGACTGTGCTTGAATTTAGAAAACTCAAGTATCTGACCCTATAATAGTAATTTTATGCTTTTATTTAAAAAACTGTTGCCAAATATCTCACTAAATTATGGTGCCAAATATCCTCACTAAATTATAGGAACTCCGTGGTGAGAACTGATAAAGATAAAGGAGAAAACAACAGATACTGGGATTTACTTGAGGGTGGAGGGAGAGGAACAGAAAAGAGAACTATTGGATACTCGGCTTAAACCCTGGGTGATAAAGTGATCTGTACACCAAACCCCCATGACATGAGTTTACCTACGTAACAAATCTTCACATGTACCCCTGAACCTAAAATAAAAGTTAAAATAAATAAACAAGTAAATAAACTATATGCTGCTTCCCTTTCTAGTCTGGCGCATGAACTTCTGCAATAAACTAGGTCAGATTTGGTTCAGCTCAACATTTGCCCAGCACTGACCCAATGCCAGGCCCTGTGCTTGTTTTTGTTTGTTTGTTTGTTTTTTGTTTTTAAATTTCCCCCAGCTTTACTGAGGTATAACGGGATAAATAAGACTGTGTAAATTTAAGATGTACAACGTGGTGATTAGCTGTATGCTTATATGTGAAATGGTTACCATAATCAAGTTTGTTAACACAGCCATTACCTCACATAGATACCTTTTTTTGGTGGAAACATCTATCAAGCACACCCTTAACAAATTTCAAGTAAATGTTAACTGTCATCACCATGCTGTATATTAGATCCTTGGAGTTCATTCATCTTATAACTGGAGTCTGTATTATTTGGCCAACATCTCCTCATTTCCTCCAGTCCCAGAGAGTAGAAATCACCCTTTACTCTCTGCTTCCGTAAGTTTGATTTTGGTCTTGGGGCCACGAGATGAGTTAGACATTGCTGGCTTCCAGGCAACCACAGAAGAGAAACACGAACAGAGAGGCAACCTCTGTTAAGTGAGGTAAACAGAAGCACAATCCTAATTTATTTTGGACTTGCTCATCTATTCCTTTCTCCTCACTTTTTCCCATTCAGTAAGTCTTCTCTCTGATTGATGGTCTATTCATTACACCCTACCTGTGTCAGCAAACAGTACATCTTACCTTCCAGGTCATGGTGGCCTCCAACTAAACAGTGTAAACCCAACCAGTTGGATTCTGACTTTTTGGCAAGACTCTTGGAAAGAAAAGAAGCCTTGAGCCTCTTTGCTTTCTTCTTTCTCCTAAATATGACAGTGCACTAAGTGGTTGCTTTGTTCTTCCTTTGATAGATTTTCAACTCATAAAAAAAGAAAATGGAGACTCCGATTAATTAAGAGATGTGCCCACATTTATAGAACTAGTAACTGAAAGCTGGGACTCAGCCCAGTCTGCCAGCCAGCTAAGCCCACGGGTCCCCTGCTCTCACAGGTTGTTGGCTTAACAATCTCCAAAGGCAAAGGCCTATACAATTGAGACCTGTGACCAAACCCTGTCTCCTAGGAGTCAGCTACTTTGTCCTCAGGGTGTCCTCTGGCGAGGTGGCACCTTACCTACCTATGTGAAGCCAAGAAAAAAGAAGAGACAAATGGGTACAGTTTGCTACTGCAGTGGTGAGGAGAAAAAATACACACATCAGGGAAACAGTAAATCCAGTATCAGGCTACTCTGGGGATTCACGTCCTCTTCCCTTCCCTCCACAGTTCCACATTCTAGACTTGTACGTGAAGATAAGCTGCTTTTTCTCCTGTAATGCATACGTTAAATGTGTCACACACACACACACACACACACACACACACACACACTGCAGTTGCTATGGGAACCATCCTGGAGAATTTCTTGTCTTTTATGCAATTAAAATTTCACCCTCACATCTTCTTGAAGTGGAATACACTTTCATTCACAAGAGGACAGTAAGGAAAAGGTCTCCTGACGGGTTTCATTTCCAAGCAGCAGGCTGAATTTCTCCAAATCGGATCATCTTTCAAGAGACTCCCAGCACGCTGGCAATCATCGAATTAGTCCTAATTAATGTTCAGGCAAGCATACAATGCTCAGGCACTGAGTGAGCCTCCCTCTCCTCTTGGCTCTGCAAACCACAGCTACCCCGCTTCCATTCTGAGACCCTCTAAAAGTCTCTTTACCTTCCTGGGCCTCTACCAGCCATCTGTGGCAGACCAGGAAGACGGGGTAGCAAATGCCCATTCATTCATGGCTGCAGGAACTCTGCCATTGTGACAATTCTCACAGGGCTTGACTCCAGCTAACCTCCCCTCTCTCAGCAGAGAAGGAGGATTGCAAATGACTCTTTTTAATACATTAATGTAAGATAGCCAACTATTTCAAAGCACTGTGGAGGAGTCCATTTACAAACCTAACCTGGTAATTGCCGAGTCAGCAAATAGAAGGGCCATTTGAGCATTATGTACAGATAAAAATCAGTTTTATCTGAGATAGGTTGGCTTTGTATCCCCACCCAAATCTCCATGTTGAATTTTAATCCTAATGTGTTGGAGGAGGGGCCTGGTGGGAGGTGATTGGATCATGGGGGCCAACTTCCCCCCAGCTGTTCTGGTGATAGTGAATGAGTTCTCATGAGATCCGGTTGTTTCAAGGCATGTAGCAGTTACCCATTTACACTCTCTGTTCTGCTCTGCCATGGTAAGATGCTTGCTTCCCCCCTCCTTCCACCACAATTGTAAGTTTCCCGAGGCCTCCCCAGCCATGCATCCTGAACAGCCTGTTGAGATGTCAATTACCACCTGCAAAGGTCTGTCCTGCAGACCTTGACTCAAGGAAGGATGAATGAATGCACTCACATGCCCCGATCTGAGTGGGCTTTGGATGGTTGTTGGCTGCTTTCAGAGGGCGATTGCAGCTAACCAGCCATAACTCCCTGCAACTCCTTACATTTATTCAAGAGAAATTCAATAACAGAGGTTCTAAGTCAACATGCTTGTGGATAATTAACATGGTTAAAAGAGTGGCTTTAGGAATGATAAAAGCTTTAGGTTCCAGGGGCCCAGAGTAAACACCATTAACGAGTAATTCCCCTTTGACCTCCTCCTGAAAGGGCCATCAGCACAAAGTTTACATGAGCAAACAAATTAGAGTAGAGACAAAGGGATGCGGGGTAAACAGACTTAACTGGGGAAGCTTTATTGTCCCTATCTTTTACCCTATGCTAAGGTAATTAAGTGGCTGCCTTCAGTCCATTCCATTAAAACCTTCTGGCCTTCCAAAAGATTTGAGACTATAACCTTCCAACTTTCCTTAATATTTCCCTAATATTTTGCCAGCAAACCCGAGTGAATCTCAACAACCTGAGGAACTGTGAGTTAATTAAACCTCTTTTCTTTATAAACTACTCAGTCTTAGGTAGTTCTTCATAGCAATGTGAATGGACTAATACATTATCTATTAATTAAATCATTGGGTTGGAAGCAGAAAACCTAGGTTTATACCCCATTTCCAACGTTTACTGCCTATGTGCTCCAGAAATGTTCAAAATTCCTTGAGCTGCACATTTCTCATCTGGAAAACAGGGCTAACAATGCATAGGGTAGTGTATACCAGATGATGTGGTAAATGATAAGTGACAGTGTGAACTTTACAAATTGCAGAGTATACATATTCGTTGGTTTTATTAAAGTTCTTGCCAGTGAGGTCAAGTTCACATACAATTTGTTAGCCAAACTTCGAGTGAAAAACCACAGTTCACTTTCTTATTTTACTACTTAAAAATGTTTTTAGTGAGTGACTACTATCAGGGTTCATATGCACATGGGCGGTGAGATTGGCATGAAAGTAGGCACCATGGTGGCTTAATCTCACTGGGCTGGGATCAAAACTTTCTTATCAATTTCTTAAAGCAGGAAAAGCTTCCTTGTATCTGAATGTAAAGTGCTTAGGCTTCATTGAAAAAACAAGAGCCAGCCACTTAGAATGAGATACTCCTGGGTAACTTTGGACTAGTCAGTTTTCAATACATAAAACCACTCTTTCTGTAACTAGGCATAAAAATGAGCTATGTCTTAGAGAAGATGGGAGCCTGACACTGCTCCTCAGAATGCAGAAACACAAGTATTCTGAGGACAGAAAATATACATGAAAGCCCTAGCACAGAACCTGAGAGCCTAGTCATAGATGACTGCCATTGTTATGAACTAAACTGAAATGGATTATTTTCCAGAGTTCATGTTCCACCTACCTCCTGTGGACTCAGCTGCTGTCAGGTAATATGACTGTAATGAACACTTCCAAGAAATTGTGAAGGAGCTGGTGATGAATATTGAATACACAGAGGCAAAGCATGATAAATAAGCTGCATTTCTAATTTCCTCTCTGATGAGGACGTTCTACAAAGGCAAGTAGTGTGCAGAGCATTTGGGATGGCTCAAGCTCAGTGACAACAGTGATCAGGCCCCTGCTTGAGAGAGCCCATTATGTGCCAGACACACCTGGGCACTTGGCAATCATGTTCTCACGGAACATTCAGAAGGGCCTGGCAAGATAAGAATTCCTCTCACCATTTTATAGACAAAGTAACGAAGGTGCAGAGAGGGTGAACGACACGTCACACAGCCAGGACATGATGGGAACAGACATGGGCACAAGTGTGTCTGAGTCCAGGACAGCATGGCACCCCTCCCACAGGCAGGCCTGGAAAGAAGGCATTCGCATAGCCATTTCCCTAACGATGTTCGAACAGTGTAGGCCTGGTAACATGTTATGAATTTCCGGAGAAATTTAATGTCCTTATGAGGAACATAAGGTTGATGGAAGAATTATTGAGTGATCTCTGTACTATTGAACCATCTACTTCCCAGACCTTTCCTTCATCAGGATTTACATATATACATATATATATAGATATATTTTATATACATATATGTTATATACACATGTATGTTATATACATGTATATATGTCATACACAAACACACATGGCTATTCCAGTGCTACATGTAACATATAGCACATGTTACATTCATGTTACATGCATGTTATATAGAACAGTATCACCTTCATGTGTATGTGTTATGATTTTATGATTATGTTTGTATTTTATATTGTATGATTACATGTTATACTTTATAATTATATGTTTATATTTTATAATTACATGTTTATAAAATTTTTAATGTACATGTTATGTAACATGTGTGTGATACATATATCATATATAACAGTCACACATTGGCTGGCTATTCCAAAAATAACTTATTGAATGTCTCCTATATGTGATGTAAGATATTAGATTCATTAGGTGATAAAAAGATGATCACAACTCAGTTTTTATCCTCATGGATTTCAAAGACTAGCAGGAGAAAACCTACATAATTATATTACAAATATAGTTATATTTACAATAGTTATAAAGCTATATCATAGTAAATGTCAAATCAAATTATAATTTGACATATCATATATATATATAAAATACTCTAACATAGTATGAAGTATTTTTAAGTGCTCAAGCCATTCAGAGTAGGGAGAAATTAATTTCCAGTGCAGAAGTCAAGCCAGGCATTTGGGGTGCAGCAGTTCCACTGGGCTTTTAGGACATGAATGTTGGTAAGGGGAAGGAGATACTATAGGTAGAAGATGCTGATTCTGTATTCCGTGTGTTTTGAGAGATCAAAGTATGTCTAGATTGGTGAAGATGGTCTGGGAGTTGCTTATATTCTTGTGTTTATTTGCTCACTCATGCTTTTGATAAATACGCAGAGAATGCTTATCAAGTGCCAGGTGTGGTTCTAGGTACTGTGAACACAGCAACAAACTAACTCACTCATAAAACTTGCATCCCAACACCAAGAAGACAGAAGAACAATTTCATTCTGCATCTCCCAGTTATCAAAGCTATGAAGAAGAATAAACAGGCAAAGGGAAGAGAGGAAGTATTGTACTATTTTATGTAAACAGGCGGAGGGAAGTCTCTCATCCTCTCTTTAAAGGTGAGCAACTGTGTCACTCCTTGAGAGTGAGGGGATGAAGGGTCTGGAGTTTCCTCCTCTGAGCCCGAGCCCAGCCAAGAGATCTCTGAGCTCTTCTGACAGAACCAGCTTCCCAGAAGTCATTACCACCTTGTCACTTTTTTGAATTAGGTTCTAACCAGCCAGGGGCAAAATATTTATGGCAAGATAGTCTTGGCTGTTAAAAAGCAAATCACATTAAAGCACCTGATATTTCAAGTTCTCCACTGGATTAGTTTTAATTAGAATGCCCTCTCACTCCTGAAAGATAAATGCAGGAAACAGTATCAGAAAATCGGCTTTACTCTTGTGACTTGTGCAAGGTAAATCAACTTGAGAAAATCTCAGTTGTTTTTAGACATCTATTTTTTAAATGCCATAAAAAATTGGATATCCTTTAAAATATTTTAAGCCACTGGAATCCATAACATTTAAGATCATGTCTCAGAGCCAAGGATTCAAATGCACAATCTTGCGTTATCTTCACAAATTGGATTCATGGCCTCTGGTCACTAATAAACAGTCTCCTTAAATGTAGAAAATCGTTTCTTTACTATCCAGTTCATTTAGCACAGCATCGGTGTTTGTCCTTTTTTTACTTGTATTTTCTGATTTGATATCAAATGTTTAAAATAAATGATATCTAGACTTACAAATATATGCAAACAATTTACAGTTTGGGGGAAACTTTTAAAAATAGCACTCAATTAGAAATAAGGAGAAGTTTTTGCACACAAAACATGCTTTCAATATTTTTATCATTAGATTTTCCTGATTTTTGTATTTGTTTCAACACTGTACACAAGAATCCTTGATAGTTTCCCCCAAACTGGCATGTGATGATCTATTACCTGCCAAATGGTGAGTGAGGAAACAGTTACTCTGTTTTTTTAAGAGAGAGTCTCACTCTCTGTCCAGACTGGAGTGCAGTGGCACGATCATGGCTCACAGCAGCCTCAACCACCAGGCTCAGGTGATCCTCCCACTTCAGCCTCCCAAATAGCTGAGACAACAGGCATGCACCACCATGCCCAGCTGATGTTTTGTATTTTTTCATAGAGACAGGGTTTGCCACGTTGCTTGGGCTAGCCTCGAACTTCTGAACTCAAGCGATCCATCCCTCTTGGCCTCCCTAAGTGCTAGGATTACAAGTGTGGGCTACCACACCCAACAACAGTTACTTTTAAGACTTTAAAAAGTGTTTTCAGGGATCAGTGGGTGACAAATATCATACACTGTATTATATATATTTTTCAATAGTAAAATTATATTAATAAGGTTGTGAGGATCTGGATTCCTTAGGAAAAGCTGGGAGAACTTCTTGCCAGTTAAGAAGTGAACTTAATACCCAAATCGACAACAATTAAACATGATTTCACTCAGACATGCTGCAACCTGTACAATGAATTTTGGCAAGTCTAACTTTCTTGTGCTTATAAAATAAAATCCTCAGAACCAAATCTTTAAATTTTTTTTATTTTATCATGCTAAGAATACTTAACATAAAATCTACCACCTTAACAGATTTGTTGTTGTTGTTGTTGTTTGTTGTTTTGTTTTGTTTTGTTTTTTTGAGATGAAGTTTTGCTCTTGTTACCCAAGCTAGAGTACACTGAAGTGATCTCAGCTCACTGCAACCTCTGTCTCCCAGGTTCAAGCTATTCTCCTGCCTCAGCCTCCCAAGTAGCTGGGATTACAGGCATCAGGCATGCACCACCACACTTGGCTAATTTTGTAATTTTAGTAGAGACGGGGTTTCTCCACATTGGTCAGGCTGGTCTCGAACTCCAGACCTCAGGTGATCCACCCACCTAGGTGCTGGGATTACAGGCGTGAGCAACCACACTCGGCCTTAACAGATTTTTAAATGTGCACTGGAGTATCATCTATAGCACAATATTGCACAGCAGAACTCTAGAATGTATTCATCTTGCATAACTGAAATTGTACACCTGCCGATTAGCAACTCCCCTTAATCCCCAAGATCCTGGCAACCACCATTCTATTCTGTTGCTTCTACAAATTTGACTATTTTGCATACTCATATTTTAAAGGGGTAGGATTATTTATTTAGAAGAGTGTGATTCAGTTAGTTATTCATTTACACAACGCAGTAGTCCTTTTCATCATTTTACTCTATGCTCACAATAACTCTGGGAGATGGGCATTATTTCAGAGGTAAAGTGACTGCCCCAGGCCATGGTCACATGAGTGGCAAAGGCCAGACTGGAGCCCAGGAAGATCTGACTCGAAGGCAGAGGGGGCTTGTCCCTGCACTGCTGTTCCACTGGCATGTAAAGGGGAAATATGGAACAGAGTTCCAGTGGCATTTCTTTCATCCAGATTCTCTGATCAAAGAAAGCTTGGCTGCCTACCTGCTAGAATTTAAGAAAACGTGTGACCCTAAACAAGTCATTAAACAATGTTCTCAACTCTTGTTGAGTTGAGAACACTGCACAACTCTCAGGATACTATTTACTTCCGGATTGCAGCTACCCAGTACCAGGCAGTGTGACAGCTTGAACCATATTGTGGTCGCTTCTCACAGAGGGTAAGGAACTCACTATACTTCTGTAGACATGGAAAGCCTGTGAAATATATGAGTGAGCAGGAATGTGATAAGGGTATCGCTTTTAGGAGTAATTCTAGCAACATGTAAAGGATGGTTAGACCAGAGGTAAGGGAGATCAGTTTGAAGCCAATCCAAGATGAATAGGCAAACAACATGAAAAACACAAATAACATCAAGTAAGGCATATGTGGTAATAAACTTAGTAAAAATACTTGGTTTTAATAGTGACCCAATAAGTTTACATGAAATAAACATATCATTTTTAATTTAAATTAGCAGAGTTCAAAAATAAGAATACCTAGTGCTAATGAGCATGTATTATAATAGAAAAAAATTACACAGTTCTTTCAAGAAACAAATTGTCAGCATTTATCAAGAGACTATCATATTGTTTGATCCAGAAATTCTGCCTTTGGAAATTAATTCAAAGGAATTCTTTGGAAGCCAGGAAATATGTTTTATGTAAAATGATGTTCATCATGGCATTTTTTTATGAGAGTGAAAAAATGAAAACATCTAGGTAATAATGGGATATGTTTACTATGGCACTTCTATTTAAGGCATTATTAATTTATTGTACCTGATGAAAAAGTATTTTCTGGACTTAAATGTCATTACAAATATCTTAATTTTCAGCAATTGTTTTGCACTTTCAAATAGATTGTAAATAGTTCATTCAATCAATGGTATAGAGTTATTTATTTGCTACCTAATAGATATTGTGCCAAATAATTACTTTTTATTTATTTTATTTAGTACGTAATTTTGAAGTACATTTTTTCCTGTTTTCACAATTAGACTACCTTTAATGTATAGGAATTGTATGTATGTATATCTTCTGTAAATAACATCTAGTAACTTCACTAAATATAATTGTTGACAAGAAAAAAATATATAATTATGAAGATGATTTTACTAAATAACTAAAAAAATATAAATTGTATACACAATATGATTACAACTAGGCTTTAAAAATGAAATCTATGCTAGCATAATATATGAAGGATTCACATGAAAAGGTCAAAGGTGATTCCTTTTTGATGATAAGACTAAAGTCAATATTTTATTATTCTTTCTATGTTCCTATATAAAATAAACTTTATTTAATGCATAACTATTTGTTTATAATTCAAAATATAGTTTTTAAAATGTCTCTCCCAACTTTCTAAGCACCTGCTTTGCAAACTCAGATGTCCAAAGAAGTCAATTGGTTATGCATATCCAGCCATCAGCAGTACTTGGGACAGGCCAGCAGGTACTTTCAGGTTCATACATGCTAGCTTGTCCCATGAGCTCTCTGAGTTTATTAATCTTCACAGCTGCAGGAAGACATGTGTGGTGGTTGCTCTGTTTCTGACTTTCATTTGTATTTCCTCTACTCCTTGATGTTGATCATGAGACTCCACTTAGGATCTACTTAAAACATCATTAAATACTATTTAGTCCTTCTTTGTCATCATTAAGGTAGACATTAAGCCAGTCAGGAATTCTTAACCACCCCAGGGGACCTTGGACATGATGCCATGCAAGGACACGGGACCATTTATCATTTCACTTTGCTTTTCACCAAGGGCATTTTTAATACATGTGCTGATTTTCATCTTCATAGAATTTGAGCTAATTTTGAAACTAAATTATCAGGATACACTAGGTGAGGCAATTATCTAAGACCAGCCATGCTCTTTTCTTCCCACATAATGGGTAATTCCACTTAGAAGCCAGCAGTGGCTGCTGAGACTCATTCAGTCACATGCTGTTTGTTAGGTAGGAAGCCAATTCTATCAATGTTTTTGATTTTCCCTTTTAATGTTTGTTTCACTTATTCATGACTTTTAAATTCAAGCATATCTTAAAATTTGTCATCCTTTGCTGTCTTGATTTTTAAACTTATGCTGTTTATTTGAAGGAAGTGAAAAATTTTTCATTGCAGTTCTTTTTCTTGTGAAAGTCTTTTTTTTCCTTGTGAACGACATATTTTACCAGAAATCAGTATGTAGAGTTAGTATAAAGAGTCCTGTTAATAGCTTGAACTCTATCCCAGATTGCCTGAGCTTCTCATCTCAATTGTCATCTGGGAAGCTGTGATTCTTTCTTTTTAGTGGAGAGTGCATTGACCAAAAAGGATCTCCATCCAACTCCAGATATCAAGCATGGCTCTCGCTGGGATGATAGGAAAGGCTAAAGACCATTAAGTAACAAAATGTATTGAAAATGAAAAGAGCTTGGATTTTGTCATTTGATCTATGTTCAAATCCCAGCTCCACAATTTACTATACTGCATGACTTTAATAAAGTTACTTAAGCTTCCCAAAGTTCAATTCCTACCTCTGTAAAATGCAGATAATAATACCTAACTTATAGAGTTATCATGAATATTTACAAAATAATGTTTTAAAAGTGACAAAAACAAAATACCATGACATAATTTGGTCCCTCCATCTTAGGAAGATATTGCTAGCAACAGATGTTCTGACCTGGACTCCCACTGACAATTTCCCCATTAGCCATGGCAATACCTTCCAAGAGTCATGGCTCCAAAGTGTCACTCTCAACAGCAATGACAATCCACAGAGGTGATTACACTCAGAAACGGCCTTCAACAGTGGCAATGCCAAAGAACTACTGCCTTTGAAGAGTCTGCATGGGGTCTCACCATCTACTCCCTGGCTTCCTTAGTCACAGAGACCCCACTATGTTCTGTCTCTCCAGAGCAGAGCATACCACTGTTATGTGCTATGGGACGCCATCAAAGACTCATTCCTCTTAAAGCTAATTGACTAGATTAGTCTTGATGCATCTCCAGTTCTCCCCCACGGTTCCCTGATGCCAATCCAATTCCATGATATAATTTCTCATTCCAAGTGGCCTCTCCAAGGCCATTCACTCCTGGGACTGCACTTAGGTGACCAGGGACCTGACCAGAACCTAAAATTCCCTTTCTCATGTCGCTTCCACAAGGCATTATCTAATTGACATAAATGGTGTCTCAGAAAACACTCCAGATAGTCCCTCATTCTCTGATGGGGCCTACTTGCTTACCTATGTACCATGATTTCACTTTCTATCATGATTATTAAATGCCACTCTCCTGAAACTTATAAAGAAAATAGGTAAAATCAGATACACATTGTTTTATTTTCACTCCCTGCCCTGAAGAATAGCAGGAAAGCACACACAGCCAGATTGGGTATTTAAATCTTTCTAGTAGCAAAATAAATACATTTAAATTAAAAAAAAATGTATACGGGTCTAGTATCCCCACCTCATAGTTTTAAAAATATATCTCATTTATTAGCCTCTTTGATCGTTATAAAATTCCTTTTAATCAGTTCAGTCATTTTCATTTAATAAGTGAAAAAACTGAGGATTATCAAGTTAAAGTGATTTTCCCAAGGCCATCTAACCAGTTAAAATCAGAATCTGCCTCTGGTTCTCATTCAGGTTTGATTCTGAGTCTAATGCTCTCCTCAATGCACTAATAGCTGTGGGAATGTTGAACTACCATAAAGAATCACCTTTGGTAAATGACAAATGTCATAAATTCTGGTAAGTAAAAAATCTTGCCCCTTAATTCACAAAGGTGTGTGGACTGAGACAAGAAAAAGGAATAACCTCTCTCTTAACCAGTCTCCAGCAATCCCAGGCACAAATGGTAATCTATTCCCAAAGCAATTCTACAATGGCAATGTCAAGGACTCACTCATATACTGACAAATAAGAGGTACACCATCATCCTCAAGTTATTCCCTTAATGTAATAAATACCCATTAGAAAATGATTTGTCTGTATTTAAAGGTTGATTTAAAAAAAAAAAAGTCTCCAATTCTCAAAGATTCCTAAACTTGAACTTCAAAAAACACTATTTTCAGAGCCCAAAATGAAACTCTATGTGGTTGTTACCTCAGGTGGGCTCAGTAAATAATGCAGAAAGTAACTTGTTAAGGCTAAAGCTATGAAGGATACAAAATGTTACCACAACCACAAGCTAGCAAGGTAACGTACAACTTCACACACACACACACAAACACACACACACACACGCACATATATGTAGGAATCCATATACATATAATGTTGCCTATGTCTGTGCATGCATGCGTGCGTGTACACAGAGAAAGAGAAGAAGCAACCTGTGTCAGTTTCCCATAGAGTGATTCCCCATAGGGCCATGCAATGTGGGCTGAAATCTCTACACATGCAGGAGTTTGCAACACAGAACTAGAACCCCACGATTATGAAACTCAAAGAGCTTACATAACAAACTACTGACACATATTCCCAACTTCTCTTCTGGAGACAGAGACATTATATGTTTTACTCTGGAATACAAACAAATCTTCTCATGGGAGAAGAGGGGAAATTCTTCAATCTGATATATAAGCAATGTCTCTAGGGAGATGAAAAGATGTTTTTAGACTTTATTACCCTTAGAATGGGAACAAATGACTCTGGAAGAAAGGAAACATTCTCTTTTCGTAGTGAGTCCATTTCCATTGCTCAGAAGGCCTGACCCATACAGAAACACCAAGACAAGAGGAAGAATTGTCTTCTAACACTAATTAGCCCAGCAATGAATTATAAACCCAGGAAATACATTTTCTGACCAGATGATATGAAATAACATACATCTTCTACAGCCTAAAAAAATTAAAAATCAATATAAAAAATAAAAAGCTCTTGATTTGGGGAGACTCCTCCATGTAAGTTACTGGGAATATCACTCTTCTATTGCACATCAATGAAAGAAAGAGGAGGCAGCAGGGAACCCCTCACCCCCCGCCTCATACCCCCTAGGTGTCAAGGATATCCTTTGCCTTACCTGATGGCTGAAATGAGGTCAACCAATATGGAAGTGAACTCAACCAAGTTCAAGTAGTTAGCCACACCGGTCTTCAAAGTGAAACCACCCTCGAGAACTCATTTCACACAGCCCAATTTCCCAGTAACCATGTCAATCCCCAGGGTTTTATGGTAAATAAACAATTTTACAAGAAATATTCACATCCTATATCAACTGTCTTATTTGTTATTCACAAAACTCTTATGAAATTTGTGGAGTGGGAGCTATGATTATCCCGATTACATAGATTAAAACAAAATGCAGTTCCAGAAAAGAAAACAGCCAACAAGACTACACATAGTTGGTTAATGGCAGAAATAAGATTAACACTGTCTCATCATAACTGCACTAGGCTGATACAACCAGGAGACATTAAAATCTAATAAATAATGTCAGCTTTTTTCTTATCGTTAAATGACAAGTATGATCATTTTCAAGCCATTGATTTGTTTTATTGTTTTTGCTATTGTTTTAAGAGTATTTTTAAAAGTCATCCAATTATTTTGGTATTGTGAGGCCTAAGCATTTCACTGTGATATATGAATAAAAGGGCTGGGTTACATTTTATCTTCCTTTCTTAATCATGAATTAATCGATTTTTTAAATTCCTGACATGGTATAGGGCAGACAGGATGGGAAAGCAACAGGAAAAGAGTTATGTTCTCTGAGACTGTGGTCAGGCTGAAGTGCTGGGGCTTTCAATTCCAAGGGAAAGTGAGCCAGAATTTTTGTAATAAATGCCAGTTGCTCTCCACCCCCGAGTATAAAAGAACTTCTATGGCTCATTTTGCTAAGTATATGCAAAATTTGAAGAGCTAAAAGTAAGTCAATATTAAACCTGTTTTTTAAAAATCAGACACGGTCTCAGACCAGGTAACAGTCCTGTGCCTGTGTTCCAGACTTGAGAAATAGACTCATGGGCCATCCCTGGAAGACATGTCCCTTGGCCAGCTAAGCAGCTGTACACCATATCCTAGGCTTGAGAACTAGCCATGCCAACTTTCCCTAAGAGGCACATCTCCAGGCTGACTTAGCTACTGTGCATCCATGCCCCCAGCCAACAAAAGAACCCCATGACCCCAACCTGAACAAGCCAAAACTCAAATTGGCCATTCGACCACCCACACATGCCTACATCTAAAGAAACACCTGGAAAAAAAAAACTAAGAAACACCTGGTAAGCCCACCTCCAGCAAAGTTATGCCACCACTACCACAATCTCAGCCTAGGTTACTGAGACACAAACATCACTAGCATGGATTATTACTGAAGCAACTACACAGAGACTACACTACTGTGTCCATCTACAATCAAAGCTAATGCACCTCATAAAACAAACACCCCAAGAGCCATCTATATGAATATTTTCCTATAAACCTACTCCATATAGTTGGAAGAGGCAACTGTTCCATTGGATTCATAGAATTCAACAGAGGAACACATCAAACATGCAAAAGCAAGGAAATATGACATGTCCAAAGGAACATAATAACTCTCCACTAACAGACCCCAATCATAAGGAAATATACTAAATGCCAGGAAAATTTTCAAAATAATAATCTTAAGGACCCTAAGGAAAATATTAAAGAATATAGATAGATAATTCAATGAAATAAGAAAAACAATTCATTACGTAAATGAGAAATTTAAGAAAGAAATAGATATATTTTTAAATCAAAAATCTCCCAGAGCTGAAGAATTCAATGACTAAAATAAAAAAATACAGTCAAGAGCTTCAATAATATACTAGACCAAGCAGAAGAAAACTTCTGAACTTGAAGACAGGTCTCTTGAAATAACACAGGTAGAAAATGATAACAACAACAAAATGAATAAAAAAGAAAACAAAGCATACGGGACTTGCGGGACAGCATTAGGTGAAAAAATATTTGCATTATAGATGTTCCAGAAAGAGAAGAAAAGGGGAAAGCTGCAGAAAATATATTTAATGAAATCACAGCTAAAAACATTCTAAGTCTTGGGAGAGAGATGGGCACGCAGATCTAGAAAGTTCAAAGAACTCATAATAGATTTAATCCAAAATGGTTTTCTCCAAGGCACACGATAGTCAAATTGTCAAAAATTGACAAAAATTGTCAAAAATTGACAAAGCATTCTAACAACAGCAGGAGAAAAGTGTCAAGTTACATATAAGGAAATCCACATTAGACTAACAATGAATTTCTCAGTAGAAATCTTACATGCCAGAAGATTATAGGATGATACATTCAGTGTGCTGAAAGAAAAAAACAACAACTTGTGAACCAAGAATATTATTCCCAGCAAAACTACCCTTCAGAAATGAAGGAGCAGTAAAATATTTCACAGACAAGCAAAAACTATGGATTTTTTTTTGAGACAGAGTCTCACTCTGTTGCCCAGGTTGGAGTGCAATGGTGAGATCTTGGCTCACTGCAACTTCTGCCTCCCAGGTTCAAGCAATTCTCCTGCCTTAGCCTCCCAAGTAGCTGGGATCACAGGCACCCACCATCATGCCCAGTTAATTTTTATATTTTTTTTGCAGAGATGGGATTTCACCATGTTGGCCAAGTTGGTCCTGAACTCCTGACCTCAGGTGATCTGCCTGTCTTTGCCTCCCAATGTGCTGGGATTACAGGCATGAGCTACTGCATCTGGCCAAACTGAACATATTTATTATAACTAGTCTGGCCTTACAAGAAATTCTCAAGGGACTCTTACATATGTAAGTGAAAAGGTGATAACCACCATCATGAAAAAAAGTAAACTATAAAACTCACTGGTATATCCAATAAACAAAAAATAAAGCTAAATGAATCAAACCTTATTACTACAGAAAAACCACCCAATCACAAAAATAAACAACAAAAGAAGAAAAAAATAAAAGATAATATACAAAATAATCAGATACAATCAATATAATCACAGGAGTAAGTCCTCCCTTAATAATAATAACCTTGAATGTAAAAGATTAAAATTTCTGTTTAAAAGATACAGCTAACTGGGGCTGGGCATGGTGGCTCAGGCCTGTAATCCCAACACTTGGAAGGCCAAGGCAGGGGGATCATTTGAGGTCAGCAGTTCAAGACCAGTCTGGCCAACATGGTGAGACCCCTGTCTTAGCTAAAAAATAAAAAAAGTAGCTGGGTGTGGTGGTGCACACCTGTAATCCCAGCTACTCAGGAGGCTGAGACAGGAAAATTGCTTGAACCTGGAAGATGGAGGCTGTAGTGAGCCAAGATCACGTCACTGCACTCCAGGCTGGGTGATAGAGTCAGACTCCATCTCAAAAATTAATTAATTAATTAATTAATTAAAATAAAAGACATAGACAACTGCTTGAGTAAAACTTCAAAACCCAACTATATGCTGTCTATAGGAAAGTTGTCTCACCTGTGAAGACATACATCAACTGAAAGTGAAGGGATATAAAAAGATATTCCATGCATAAAGAAACCAAAAGCAAACAAAAGTAGCTATACTTCAATGAGACAAAACCGACTTCAAGTCAAAAAATAAAAGGAGATGAAGAATGACATTATATAAGAATGAAGGGATCAATTCAGAGAAAGAATATAATAATTACAAATATATATTCACCCAAAAATGAACCACACAGATATATCAATAAAATATTATTACATCTAAAAAGGAGAGATAGACACTTGTAAATAATATTTGGGGATTTCTCATTCTCAGCATTGAACATATTATCTGGACAGAAATCAACAAAGAAACATCAGATTTATATTGCACTATATGCCAAATGGACCTAACAGACATTTGCAGAACATTGCACCCACAAGCTGCATCACATACATTCTTTTCATCAGCAAATAGAAGATTCTCCAGAATAGAACATATTTTAGGACACAAAACAAGTCTTGAAAGATTTTTTTAAATCAAAACTATATCAAATATCTTATCTAACCACAATGGAATAAAATTAGAAATCAAAGACAACAGGAACCTAGGAAACTACACAAACACATGGAAATTAAACATGTTCCTGAATGACCAATGGGTAAAGGAAGAAATTTTACATAAAAACTTAAAATTCCTTGAAACAAATGAAAATAGAAACACAACATACCAAACCTATATGACACAGCATAAGCAGTATTAAGTGGTAAGTTTATAACAATAAATGCCTATATCAAAAAAACTATATATTTTAAATAAACAATCTAATGATACAACTCAAGGAACTAGAAAAGCAAGAACAAACCAAATTCAAAATTAGTAGAAACAGATAATAAAAATCAGAGCAGATATAAAATTGAGACTATAAAATATAGAATATCAATGAAACAAAAGTTGGTTTTTTGAAAAGATAAATGTAACCAAAGAAGTGGAAAACTTCTGCAAGAAAAATTACAAAACACTGACAAAATAAATTGAAGAGAATATAAAAGAATGGAAAGATACATGCTTATGGATTAGAAGAATTTTTTTTTCTCTGACATTTTCCTGATGACCAGCAAGGCTATTTATTTCTTTTCTTTTTTTCCAGTGGAAAGTAACTTTTATTGAGACCTCACCAGCTGCAAAATCTGTTCCTGGCATTATGCTCCTTCTTCCTTTGCAATTCGGTCTTTCTTGAGTGGTCCCATGAATGCTTTCTTCTCCTCCATGGTCTGGAAACAGCATGTTCAAATTGGAGGTGATGTCAATGAACTTAAGGCCAATCTTCTCCAGAGTCTGCCATTTGGTCTCCACCAGCAAGGAGTTGCAGAGGGTGAGCACTTCCTTCTTGGTTCCCACCACACAGCCTTTTAGCATGACAAAGTCACTGGATTAGGTTTGACTGCGTGACCCCAAATGAGCCAGTCCATTGGCTGGCTAGAAACCAACCAGTTTTTATGAAGTGTCACCATAGTTGACAAACCACCCAGAGGGTTGATGCTCTTGTCAGACGGGTCATAGTCAGTGGAGGCATTGTTCTTTGATGAGTTTGCCATCCTTGATAAGGTAGCTCTGGCTGATCTTACAGATCTTCTTGTTGATCTCAGTGCAGTGATGGTAGTCTTTCTGCTCATTATGTGCCACAGAGAAGGCCACATGGGCAGGATGCCATGCCCCAATACAGGCCACCTCATGCAGGCCTCGGTGGGTTTTGCAGGGCAGCTTCTTGGTTTGCCAATAACTGGTGACCCCTTTGTAGCCTTTACCCTTGGTCACCCCGATGACATTGATCACCTCCTCCTGCCCAAACACTTGGTTCACAGATACCTGCTGCTCCAGCCTCTCACAGGCCCAATCCAGCTTCTTGGCCACAGTGCCTCCGTTCATCTGGATCTCCATCAGGTGGGCCTTCTTCTGGTGCAGAGGAAGCGGGTGCATCTGGGTGTGGGCAATGACTCGGACGACTTGGCAGTACTTCTTCATGCTGCTGAAGTCCTTCTCCAGCTGCTTCTTGTCATCCTCATCCTGCCACTTCTTGTAGTACTTGGTAAAGGCCGTGGTCTTAGATTTATGCCAGTTCTTACAGAAATGTCTCTTGCACTCATCGATGATGTGCTCAGAGAAGATGGCCTTGGAGGTCTGGAGGCCCCGAGGGGTTCCCACATAGCCCACAATGCCCACAACCACTATGGGTGGTGTCTCCACAATGGTCACAGCCTCTACGACCTCCTTCTTGTTCACTTTGGATTCTGGCCTGTTGACTTCCCACACGATGTGGGTCATGCCAGCCTTGTATCCCAGGAAGGCTGTGAGGTGGACCGGCCTGGAAGGGTCATCCTTAGGGAAGCTCTTCACCTTTCCACGATGCCTGCTGCTGGGCTTCTGAGGCAGGAAGTCGAGGGACCCATGTCTGGGAGCAAACTTTCTGTAAGACACCACACTGTCAAATCCCGCTGGTTGAGAGGCTAGTCTAGGTAATCTAGACTAAGAAAAATAGAGAATGTCCAAATAATAAAATCAGAAGCAAAAAAGGAGACATTACAATTGATACCATAGAAATACAAAGGACGTTAGAGACTGATATGAGCAAACATATGCCAATAAATTTGAGAATTAATATTGTTAAAATGATCAAATTACCCGAAATAAGATACAGATTCAACACAATCCCTGTCAACCTACCAATGATATTCTTCACAAAAACAGGAAAAAAAGTCTTAGAATTTGGCCAGGCTCAGTGGCTCACGCCTGTAATCCCAGCACTTTGGGAGGCTGAGGTCAGTGGATCAAGAGGTCAGGAGATCAAGACCATCCTGGCCAACATGGTGAAACTCCGTCTCTACTAAAAATACAAAAATTAGCTGGGTGTGGTGGCATACCCTGTAGTCCCAGCTACTCGGGAGGCTGTGGCAAGAAAATCCCTTGAACCCAGGAGGCGGAGGTTGCAGTGAGCCAAGATTGTACCACTGCACTCCAGCCTGGTGACAGAGTGAGACTCCACCTCAAAAAAAAAAAAAAAAAAAAACAAACCTTAGAATTTATATGGAACCACAAAAGACCCTAAATAGCCAAAGCAATCCTGAGCAAAAGTAACAAAACTGGAGGCATCATAATACCAGATTTTAAAAGATACTAAAAAGCTGTAGTAACCAAGACAGCATGGTATTGGTATAAAAATGGACTCATAGACCAACTGAACACAATCGAGAACCCCAAAATCAATCCATGTTATCTACAGCCAACTGATTTTTTTTCATTTTTATTTTAATTTCTGTACAAAGTAGTTGTATATACTTATGGGGCACATGAGATGGTTTGATACAGGTATGCAATGCATAATAAGCACATCATGTAAAATGGAGTATCTATCCTCTTAAGTATTTATCTTTTGTGTTACAAACAAAAGATAAATGTAGTTATCTTTTGTTATTTTTCAATGTATTTTTAGTTATTTTTAAATGTACTTATTTTTGACAAAGGAATGAAGGATGTGCACTGGAGAAAGGACAGTCTCTTCAATAAATGGTGCTGGGAAGACTGAACATCCCATAGGCAGAAGAATGAAACTAGGCTTCCACGTCTCACCCTATACAAAAATCATCTCCAAATGGTCAAAGACCTAAATGCAAGACCCAAAACTATAAAACAAGTAGAACAAAACATAGAAGAAATATGTCAGGATATTGGTCTAGAAAAAATAAAATTATGAACAAGATCTCAAAAGCACAGGCAATTAAAGCAAACATAAACAAATGGTATAATATCAAATAAAAAAGCTTCTTCATAGCAAAGAAGACAACAGAGTGAAAATTCCATCTACAGAACACTAGAAAATATTTACAAACTATTCATCCAACAGGAAGTTAATATCCAGAATATACATGGAACTCAAATATCTCAACAACAACAAATTTCAAATAAAAATCAGCAAATGGTCTGAACAGGCATTGCTCAAAGACATGCAAATGGCCAAAAAATATTTTTATAATGCTTAACAAACATCAGTAATTATCAGGGAAATGCAAATCAAAACCACAGTGAAGTATCATCTCACCCCATTTAGAATGACTAATATCAAAAAGACAAAAAAAAAAAAAATGCTGGTGAAGATGTGGAAATTAGGGAACTGTTGAAACATCCCCGCTGTTGGTGGGAATGTAAACGAGTACAGCTACTATGGAAAACAGTAGAGAGATTCCTAAAAATAATTACAAATAGTACTACCATATAATCCTGTAGTCCAACTACTAGGCATTTATCCAAAGGAAATGAAATCAGTATATCATAGAGACACCTGCATCACCACAGTCATGGCAGCACTATTCATAAGATATGCAGTCCACCAAGGTGTCCAATAATCGATGAATGGATAAAGAAAATGTGGCATATATACACAATTGAATAGTATTTAGCCATTAAAAATGAAATTCTTTCATTCATAACATGGGTGGAATTGGAGGACATTGTGTTAAGTGAAAAAGGCCAGGAACAGAAATTTAAACATGCATGTTTTCACTCATATGCAGAAACTTTAAAAAAGTGGATCTCATAGAAGTAAAATGTAGAACAGAAGATACTGAAGACTGGGAAGGGTAGGGGGAAGAGAAGGATAGGGAGAGATTTGTTAAGGGATACAACATTACAGCTAGATAAGAGGAATAAGTTCTAGTGTTCTATACCACTGTAGGATGAGTATAGTTAATAATAATATATCATATAGTTTTAAATACCTAGAAGGAGGATATTGATTGTTCCCACTGCAAAGAAATAATAAATGTTTCAGATGATGGATCTCCTAATTCTCCTGATCTGATCACTGTACATTATATGTATTGAAACATCACTCTGTACCCCAAAAATATGTACAATTATAATATGTCAATGGTTAAATAAATTAATATATAAATAATCTATTAATAATATTAATTGCTTTAGAAGCATATTCCTAAACTTCGCTCATATGGTTGAAGTTTGAAACCATTTCTACACATAATAATTTCTATACACATCTAAATAAATTAACCTTAGTTTCTGAGAATCAGATAGAAACTCTCTTCTTTTTCCAAAACAAAAAGTTGTCTTACACAGATTCTTTTTCTTCTTTATTGAAATCCATCTGACTTTTAATAATTTTATGGAGAATTTCATGCATGTAGAGGAAGGTCATTTGAAAACCATTTCTACACGTGATAATTTGAAGTCTGAAAACCATTTCTACACATAATAATTTCTACACAGATCTAAACAAATTAACCTTAGTTTCCGAGAATCAGATAAAAACTCTCTTCTTTTTCTGAAATAAAAAGTTGTTTTGCATAGATTCTTCTTCCTCTTTATTTAAATCCACCTGACTTTTAATCATTTTATGGAGAATTTCATGCCTGTAGAGGAAGATATTTCATGCAAGAAGCTGCAGCCTTCGAGTGCTATAAGTTTGTCCATCAACAGTGATTATGCACATAAGAGAATGCACTTTTTGCATTTCAATAAGCCACAGAATAGTCCAGTTCAAAACATGCAGTTTAATGAAATGGTAATGATTTCATTAATATATCAAGCCATGTCTAATTCCTTTCAAGGAACGTAGGACAATTTACATTCACTCTGAATGCATAATAATAAGTAGCTCAATTGGCAATAGATTCAATGAGTCTCTACAATCAGAGCCCTGATATAGACCTTGTTGCAAAATCATTAGAAATTGTTGTAAAGGAGCATGAATTGAGGTACAATGCTGAAATGGTAGAAATTTATTCTGGTTATAATTATACATGAGGTAAATACTTAAGCCAAAATTGAGGGGTTTATTCATCAAAAGTTTTGAATTCTCAGCTGCCTATCTGATTCTTGTTAAAATGTCAAAGAACTTTTTAATATCCGTTTATACATTGTTCCTTAGAGACCTCCCTGTTAGCAGATGGAAAGAGGAAGAGGGGCTACAGACAGGAAGACAGAGAACCAGAATTGTCCCTAGATGTAGAAGTCAAGAGGAACTGATAAGGTAATTATGTGGTCTGAGGGACTGTGTCAGGCAAATAATCGATATATCATCTTATTTTCACTGCATGATTATCTGTTATGAACTGAATTTCTGTGTTCCTCCAAAATTGATATGTTGAAATCTAATCACCAGTGTTATAATATTTTGGAAATAGGACTTCGGGGAGTTAATTCATTCATGAGGGCAGAGCCCTTATGAATAAGATTAGTGCCTTTATATGAAGAGGCCAGAGAGCTAGCTGGTGCTGTTTACACCATATGATGGTACAAGTAGTCTGCAGTTTGCAACCCAGAAGTGGGCACTCAACAGAACACGACCATGTTGGCACCTTGATCTAAGACTTCCAGCCTCCAGACCAAGAGAAATAAATTTCTGCTGTTTGCAAACGACCAACTCTATAGTACTTTGTTACACCAGCCCAACCTGACTAAGACACCTTCCTACATAGCCTTTACAGTTATCTCCTCATTTTACAAATAAGAAAATTAAGGCTGGAAAGAAAGCTGTCCAAGTTCATACCACTGCTATTTTGGAACTGGAAGGTCAACTCCATTTTGTTTAACTCTCAAGTCTATAATCCGTTTCACTGTACCATGCTTTTGGAGATGCTCCAAAGGGAAAAGAGTTTCCAAAGGAAGAAAGGGCAAATAGTTTAAATATTCCAAAATGGTTGAAGATAAAGAGGGCAAGACTTGATTTTAAAATTATGAAATTATCAATAACCCTTTTAAGAGCAGGTGCATAGAATTTGTGAGTGAGCATTTGTGACATCATATTGCAAAGAGTGATATGAAGAATAAATGAAAGCCAATGCCATAGCTATTCTTCCAAGAAGTATGCTGGTGCATGGTGAGCAAAGATGCAACAGGAGCTGGAGCAGGCATAGGGTTGAAAGAAGCTTGCTTCAGGGTGGATGTGTGAAGGCTGAAGGAGGGATTCACAATGGGGGCAAAGGCAGAGATCCTGAATGCAGCAAGATCCCAAAGGAAGGGCAAAGGCCCTTGTGAAGAGATTGGCCTGGAAGACAGAAGGGGCAGGGCAGAGGAGCAAAGTGGACCAAGACACAGAGGAAATTTTATATGGAGGAGGAGGCAGAGAAAGAATTCCACTACTAAAAGCAAGAGTGAAAGAGGAAGATTGGGAACAAAGAGACTGTCCTCACAGCTATGATATGAGAGTGGTTTTTATGGGTAAAGTGTCTCCCAGGTGGTGTCTCCTTTATTTTGAGACATCCAAACCAAACCTTGCCAATGTGGGTGGGGGAGAGAGCATTACAACTTTGTTAGCACTGAGTTCTGAAACTATGAAACTCTGAAGCAGAAATCAAGTTTAAAGTGTTTAGCAGATTAAAATTATCCACCACTTATTCAGTGCTTACTTGGCACTGAGTGCTGTACAAAAAGCTGACCTCGCTGAGTGCAGTGGCTCACGCCTATAATCCTAGCACTTTGGTAGGCCAACGTGGGTGGATCACTTGGGTTCAGGAGTTTGAGACAGCCTGACCAACATGGTGAAACGCTGTCTCTATTAAAAATACAAAAATTAGCCAACCATAGTGGTGGGTGCCTGTGATCCCAGTTATTCAGGAGGCTGAGGAAGGAGAATCACTTGAACCTGGGAGGTGGAAGTTGCAGTGAGCTGAGATCTCACCACTGCATTCCAGCCTGGGTAACAAACTGAGAACTTGTCTCAAAAAAAAAAAAAAAAGCTGACCATACAAAGATAAGTAAGACAATGACTCTGAAGGAATGCAGAGTTCAGTAGGAGAGACCAAGGTATCAATAATTATAACCTGTGATGAGTGCTCTCGAAGAGGCACGCTACAGGAGGAATGAACACAGAGGAGTACGTAATCACCTCCAGAACCCGCCACCTAGGAGGAGACGCATTATTGTGTGTTGTTGATTGAATTAACTAATTCTGCCTGTAAGAAGGCTTTAGAGAGAAAGTGGCAAGTGACCTAGACCTTGAAGGATGCATAGCATACATTCAGGCAGAGGTGGAGGCATGGGCACCAACTGTCTCCAGTCTGGTCAGGAATGTCTTGGGTAGAGCTAAGCATTCACCCACTTTGAACCTGCCTGAAAGGACATGAAGACTTCTTGGAAGAAACAGATCTGGGTTCACAGGCCTAGAAAGCCACATAGTGGCTCAGCTCCTGACTGTTGGCACCTGCTCTAAGGCTTCTGGACGGCAATAACCAGTTGTAAACACCAAATTCCCAAGAACCATAGGCTTGTCTTCCAACAGAGATTATCATAAAGCTCTCTCAGTTCATGTAGAAAGAGAAAACATTCTTTATTCAGGGAAACCGGGTCTAAGTGCTGATCTAGTCACTGGTCATCTCTGATTTTGAGGGTACAGGTTCCCCAGAAAATAGACTCTGAATGGGAATTGTAGGCAAGAAGGAATACTCTTGGGAATACTGTCTACAACTGATCTTAGGAATTACTCTTGAAACATCATTTGATGGAGTGAGAGAAGCAAGCCTGGGCAGGGGAAGAACCTGGGCAGGGGAAGAAGCTGTGAGGTATCAGCAGCCAAGCTGTCTGGCTGCCAGGGAAGAGTGTCTTGGTCCTCAAGAAGCAGATAAGGGTGAGACACACCAACACCCACTTCAAGGAGGACAATAACAGCTTCCCCATTCAGGTGCTATGAGGATTCAATGAACTCAGTTTTGTGAATGGTCTACTTTACCTTCACTGCTCAACAAATACTGTCTTTCTCTTTCTCTCAATGACTGACTCCTCTCACTTTACCACTATCTAAGATGGAGATATTGAGAGGTCATGTCAACAATCTCACTACCTAAAATGAGAGATAGTCATTGTCAACTCATTTAGCAGTAAGAGTCTAGGTCTTTCTACTTATTTGACCTTTCCAACTAGATTTACAATAGGGATCTCAAACTTTTAACATACCTCCCAAAGATAACCCTGTATTTCTTCCCTCAACCAAACCAGTCATCACTCAGTCTTTTCTATCTGTAAAATGAATCCACTATCCACCCAGTTGATGAAGCAAAAACTTAAGATTTGTCCCTGAGTCCCATTTTTATCTTTCAATTCTCTCCATATCTATCAGAAGATCTGTAACTTCCAAGATGTATCTATTTCTGAGTTGCAGCCTCCATCATCTTTTACCTGGATTATTGGATGGCCTTGTAACTGCCCATCCTGCTTCTATTTGCATACTATATCCATTGTTTCATTCTTCTCATATTGTCTAGAGTGACCTTTTAAATACTTTTGGAATGTTTGGTTTTAAAAAATCATTTTACTTAATTATTTGTGTATATATATATATATATATATACACATATATATATACACACATATATATATACACACATATATATATGTGTATATATATATACATATACGTGTATATATATATATGTGTATATATACACACACACACACACACACACACACACAAATAATATATATATATATACACACACACACCATAGAACACTATATAGTCCTTAAAAATGAGTTAGCTATTTAGTTGACCGGTCTTACCACTAACTGTAACTAGATTTACAATAGGGATCTCAAACTATTAATATACCTCCCAAAGAAGTATGTTAAATTTTATATGAATGAGATTATATGTATATTTTTTCTATTCAGTTTTTTCTTCTAGTTTTTTGTTTGGTTTCCCATGTTCCCCCTTCACCTACATCAACCTCCCCACTCCACAAACACTACAGCCCATCTTGATAAGCTATATTTCTCCTCATCTGCACCCATTATTATTTTTTTGTGTTATTTCAATTCTACAGAGATATATATGTGCATATACATATCTGTATGCATTTAGGAGGCATTTTGTCAGTTTGATTTATAAAAATGGAATCTTATATATTTTATTGCCTCATGCTTTTCTCACTCAATAATAGTTAGTGGTAAGACCAGTCAACTAAATAAATAACTCATTTTTAAGGACTATATAGTATTCTATGGTATGTGTTCCACCACAATGTATTCATGTATTCAATTATTGATGGTACTCACTTTGCTCACTTATTTGTTTTTCTTTGCTTTACCACTATGAATAATACCACTTGAGTCACCTTTACTTATGAATTCTTAAATCATAAGAATTTAATAGTTGTGAAAAAGATTACCAGAAGTAGCTAGATCTACTGAGATGAAGTATATATTTAGTTTTCATTTCAATAGATGTTGCCCATTGCTTTATAAAAAGATTGTAACTTTTCACATTTCTCCAAGTGAAAACTACAAGCACTGTAAAACTACAAGTATTATAGTTCTTTTTAAATTTTGACAATCTGTGGGTTTAACATTGTATCTTATAGTGATTTTAATGTATTTCCTTAATTGAGAGTTAATGTAAACATGATTTAGTAAGCTTACTGGGCACTGGTATTTGCTTTTCTCTGAGTTGAAAATGTACAACTTTTGTTCATTGTCTTAGTGTTTGTTTGCCTTCTTGTCAACTTCTAAGAGATCTTTGAATATTAAAAATATTCACACTTTGTTCATTTTTATCACTGATATAATCAAAGCATTCTCTTTGATATTTGATTTTATTTGTGGGATTTTTATATACACAAAATTTTCATTTTTACGTATTCAAATATATCTTCACTTACTTTTTTGCCAACTTCTTTTATTTTAATATTTTATTTTAGGTTCAGGGATAAATGTGCAGGTTTGCTATATGGGTAAACTTGTGACTCAGGGGTTTGGCATACAGATTATTTGGTAACTCTGGTATCATAGTACCCAAGGGTTTTGTTTTTCATCTGAACCTCTCCCTCCTCCCATCCTCTTTTCTCCAGTGAGCCCCAGTATCTGTTGTTCCCCTTTCTAGCCATGTGTCCTCGTTATTTAGCTCCCACTTATAAGTGAGAACATGCAGTATATGGTTTTCTGTTTCTCCATTAGTTTGCTAAGGACAATGGCCTCCAGCTCCATCCATGTTCCTGCAGAAAAGATGATCTTGTCTTTTATATGGCTGCATAGTATTCCATGGTATATATTTACCACATTTTCTTTATCCAGTCTACTGTTGATGAGCATTTAGGTTGATTCCATGTCTTTGTGAATAGTGATGCAAGGAACTTAGGCATGAATGTGTCTTTATGGTAGAATAATTTATATTCCTTTGGGTATACATCCAGTAATGGGATTGTTGGGTTAAATGGTAGTTCTGTTTTCAGTTCTTCGAGGAATTGCCACATTGCTTTCCACAAAAGCCCAACTAATTTACACTCCCACCAACAGTGTATAAATGTTCCCTTTTCTCTATAACCTCACTAACATCTGTTATTTTTTGACTTTTTGATAATAGCCATTTTCTAACTGGTGTCAGGTGGTATCTCATTGTGTTTGATTTGCATTTCTCCAATGATTAGTGGTATTAAGCATTTTTAAAATGCTTTTTTGCTGCACATACGTCTTCTTTTGTAAAGTGTCTGTTCATGTCCTTTGCCCACTTTATAATGGGCAATGCTTTTTTGCTTGAATGTTCGTTTAAGTTGCTTGTAGATTCTGGATATTAGACCTGTATCAGTACAGTTTGCAAGTATTTTCTCCAATTCTGCAGATTGTCTGTTTACTCTGTTCCCACTTTCTTTTTCTATGCAGAAGCGCTTTATTTTAATTAGGTTCCATTTGTCAACATTTGCTTCTGTTGCAATTGCTTTTGGTGTTTTCACCACAAAATTTTTGCTAGTTCCAATGTCCAAAATGGTATTTCCTAGGCTATCTTCCAAGGTTTTATAGTTTTAAGTTTTACATTTAGTTATATTTAATCCATCTTTAGTTGATTTTTGAATATGGTATAAGAAAGGAGTCCAGTTTCAATCTTTTTTAGCTAGCCAGTTACCCCAACACCATTTGTTGAATAGAGAGTCCTTTCTCCATTGCTTGTTTTTGTCAGCTTTGTCAAAGATCAGATGGTTGTAGGTGTGTGGCTTTATTTCTGGGCTCTCTATTCTGTCCCATTGGTCTATGTGTCTGTTTTTGTACCATTACCATTCTGTTTGAGTTACCATTGCCCTGTAGTAGTTTGAAGTCGGGCAATGTGATTCCCCTAGCTGTGTTCCTTTGGCTTAAGACTGCTTTGGCTATTTGGGCTTTTTTTGTTGTTGTTCCATATGAATTTTAAAATAGTTTTTTCTAGTTCTGTGAGAATGTCATTTGTAGTTTGAGAGGAATAGCATTGAATCTGTAAATTGCTTTGGGTAGTATGGCCATTTTAACTATGTTGATTCTTCATATCCATGAGCATGGAATGTTTTTCCATTTGTTTGTGTCATCTCTGATTTCTTTGAGCAGTGGTTTGTAGTTCTCCTTGTAAAGGTCTTTCACCTCCCTGATTATCTGTATTCTCAGGTATTTTATTCATTTCGTGACAATTCTAAATGAGATTGCATTTCTGGTTTGGCTCTCAGCTTGGGTGCTGGCAGTGTGTAGGATTGCTTTTTATTTTTGCATATTGATTTTGTATCCTGAAACGTCACTAAAGTTGCTTATCAGCTCAAAGAGATTTTGAGCAGATACTATGGGATTTTCTAGCTATAGAATCATGTCATCTGCAAACAGAGATGGTTTGGCCCCCTCTCTTCCTAGCTGAATGCCTTTTATTTCCTTCTTTTGCCTGATTGCTCTGGCCAAGACTTCCAATACTATGTTGAATAGGCGTGTTGAGAGTGGACATCACTGTCTTGTGCCAGTTTTCAGTATGATGTTGGCTCTTGGCTTGTCATAGATGGCTCTTATTATTTTGAAGTATATTCCTTTGACGCCTACTTTATTAAGAGTTTTTAACATGAAAGGATGTTGAATATTATCAAAAGCCTTTTCTGCATCTATTGAGGTAATTGTGGTTTTGGTCTTTAGTTCCATTTACATGATGAATCACATTTGTTGATTTGTGTATACTGAACCAAATTTGCATCCCAGAGATAAAGCCTAGCTGAGCAAGTCTGATTACCTTTTTATGTGCTTCTGGATTCATTTTGTTACCATATTGTCATATGCTTATATAGCATATATATATATGCTTATATAGCTTATCTATATATATATATATATATATAAGCTTATATAGCTTTTAGATTTGCAGTTTTAGTTAAGAAGATACCCCTAACTTCCATATTGTACATGTAATTTTCTAGATTTTGCTGCATCTATTTATCTGAAATATAGTTTATGTCTGATGTAGAATAAAAGATGGCTTAAGATGTGTGTCAACTTTTATTTTTTTTTCAGATGAATAGCTGGTTGTGCCAGCTTTGTTTCTTAAATATCAAAGTCTCACAGGTATTAGGACATATACATACGTTCCCTATTTTGTGTCTTATTATTTGTCCATTCATAAACTAATTCCACATTCACTGGATTACAGTGGCTTTAGGGTATAATAATATGTGGTCTCTACTCCCTGTTCATTACCATCCTTCTCATGCATATTTTCTCTCAGGCTTTTAATCTTTCATATAAACTTTAGGATCATTGTCTAAATTCCCTCTCCCCAGAAAATGGGGGATTCTATTTGGCATGGCACTGACATTTAATATTAATTTAGGGTAATAAATAGGCGTGTAACAGAAAGTCTTTCGCTTGAGGAGATTCTTGTTCCACACATCCAAGAACAATGCATATTTCTGGCTCAGGCCGATTGTATGTCTTTAAGTAAGATTGTCATAGTTTTCTTTGTATACATTTACTGCCTTTATTTTTTATTTACTCAAGTACTTTATATTTCTCTTTTTCTTGTTGCTGTTATCTTTCACTCTGTATACTTTATACTTTTCAATATTGTAAGTAAATTGTTTTAATATCAAATTAGAGAAAAGACATTAATTTTTGTAGATAGTTCCCATATCTAGCCACTTTACCATATTCTCTTAATAATTGTAGTTTTACTAGAAATGAGTTTTACTAGAATCTCATGGGTTTTTTAGTTTAAAATCTATCGTAAGCTAAAAAATATAGTTTTATTTCTTCTTTCCAAATGTTTTCAGCAGTTATTTTATTTTGCTATTTTCTTGCATTCACTAAAACCCTCCTAACCATGTTAAATAATGAAGGGGATAGCAGGCTTTGTCTACTGTTCTTAATTTTAGTTATTTTCCATTTAGGATAATGTTTACCACTAATTTTTAGTTGTTCATATTCCTGTCATTGTTGTATTTAGTCTTTATCATATTCTGTAGTTTCATTTGATCCCTATTTTTTTTGAGTTGGTATAGGCACTGCTGCTGAAATTTATCAAATGCCTTAGCATTTGTTACTGTGGTCAGGCAAGTTTTCTCCTTTGGTTTGTTAATATAATAGATATGTTTATATGTTTCAATGATGTTGAATCTTCGTTTACTGGAAACAACTCTGCCTCATCATCTCACTTTATTCTTTTGATACATTGCTTGAATTTATTTACTAATATTTAGAAACTTTTGCATTTATATTCATAAATGCAGTTCTTTTATAGTTTTGTTAAATAGATCAATTGCCACAGAAGAAACCTGAAAGATAATTAAAGATCTACAATTGAAAAAGTCATCAGAAACTGATGTACTTATAGCTGCATTTTAACTAACTTTTAAACAACAGATAATTGCATTGCTTTCTAACCCAGTGGTTTTCAAACACTGCTATGAATAAGAATCATCTAGGTAAGTCAGTGGAAAAAAATGAAGGGCCAGTGCCTGCTTTACTTCAACAAGTCTGGGTCTCTGTATTCTTTATTAGCTTTCCAGGTGATTCTGACACATAACAAAATTGGAGAACTATTATCTCATTTGTTTAGAAAGTGTCCAATTTATTTTTGAAGCCAAAACAACTTTAATTGCAAAATCCAATAAAGCTAGAACATTATTATCTTTATAAAACATAAATCAGATTATGTCATTCCCCTGCTTAAAACTTTTGAATAATTTTATTTCATCGTACTGGAATAAAATCCAAATTCCTTCCCCTGCCTATGAGGCCCTGCATAATAGCAAGCTGTGTTCCTCTGATGTCATCTTGCTCTCTAAGCTACGGCGTCTCTGTCCTCAAACCCAACAAGCTCCAGCTACTTTGGGTCTTTGAGGTTTCCCCCTCCTGGAACTCCCTTCCTCCACGTGTTGACATGCACACCACTTCCTGACATTCCAATATCAGACTAAAGAAAAAAGTCCACAGCCTCAGTTATAAAGTAGGTCCCAGCCTCTATCACATTATGAGTTTTATTTTTTTAGAGCATTATCACCACCTGATGTTTTGTTTTTTAATATACCTCCCCTTTTGTTAATTCTCTCTCTCTTCGCAGTCCAGAATGTGACTGCCATAGCAGCAAGGAACTCACCAGTCTCATTCAGCACTAAATGCTCAACCCCTGGATAATACCAGGAACACTGATCGAATGTGTTTATTCCCTTATTAGTCTGTAGACTTCTGGAAGATACAAGTTATTCTGGTTCATATCTGTAGCCCTAGAGCCTGATATATGGTGTGTGTTCAGGGCACATTTGCCGAATGACGAAATTAATGCTTTTTGTTTTTTATCAGCTCCAAAAGGATTCATAATAAAAAACTGTTGATTTTAAAATATTGCTTTTAAAGCTCATAGAGAACTCTTAAAAAACAGAAGGTTAAGACTGGCATCAGGAAGAAGGCCGCACTAGGAGGATCCAGCTACAAATTCTAATCAAAGCACCTTCTCCCAAAGGTGAGACTATTCTCAGAACCATAATTGCATTATCAATCTTATCCTGAAATGAGATGGTACAGACTCGCTGCCTTCAGGCTGGTTCACCACCATTACACTGACTTTATGGATGAAGCTTGTTAGTAACAAAAGAAAAGAGGAACCTTGGGATCAGAAAGGGGGGGATGAGGTAAAATCCGGAAGTCAAACTAGAGTAATTTCAGCAAACTCTTGGGAGAGATAAAGGAATCTGAAGAAACCCATTACGGGGCCTTGGATGAACACACCTGCGTATATCACAGTAAGAAGTGTATGAGCCGGGCTGATGGAGACTGATCAAAACATTCTGATATGTTTTTGTGTTCTTGTGGGTTCTAGTAAAGTACAATCAGGTGACATAGCAGATAAAGACTCCCAGAAAGGGCAAATGATCCCACCAAAGTCACAGAGCTAAGGACAGAGAGGAGCTACCAGAGGGCAGGCCTGTCTTCCACTCCAACTTTGCCACTGACTGCCTAGGAGGCATTGTCTCGTGTCCTTTCCAGTGTTACCTGTCAAATGCAGGGAAGGTCAGGAGGCAGGGAAGGGGGAGTGGAAGAGGCTAGGTGCTCTCAACACAGACTCTCAAATCTAATTATTTGCAGCCTTTTCTCAAATAAGAGGTGAGACTTCAAGAAAGATCCAAAAGGATTCATTTTTCAAAAAAAAATGTTAGTAATTTAGTTTTCTGAAAGGCAAACTTTTTAGCATGGAAAAAACTTTCAGTCTCACAGCCTTCACAGCTCGCCAGGGAGGAAATTCTTCATCATGTTTTTTCTGCTCTTAATTAATTTAAGCAGCTGTCTGTTGTCTTCTGAAAATCATCTTCTGGGAAAGTGGGGAGGGTGATATTTTTAAGCACAATTTTTTTTCCCACAAAAAAAATACACAGGAGGTCCTAGCAATGAAAAAGCAGGACACATTCTGGAACAGACAGAAGTTCAGGGTGGTGGAGCATGTGATGGTCAGAGGAGAGTGCAAGGAAGGGAAAAGGTAGAGGTGGGTTGAAGATCAGACTCTATAGATCACAGTACCGTACAGTTAAATTATTGGAGCTTTGTCAGCAAGATAATGACTGGTACAGGTTTGAGCAGAGTAAATCCAACACTATAGCATGCTCTTCATACTGATGAGTTTCTCTAGCACAGGAGCTCCTTTACCCAACCTGGCCTTGATGGTGGACTCCATTCTCAATGCCACTGCAAAGAAGGAAGGACAGAGCAGGTATGGGCACCTCTCTTTCTGCCAGGATGGCAGGGAGGAGGAGAGTGGCACTGCCCTGCATGTGAGGTTTGCAGATCATGCTCTGGTTCAAGCCCCGACTTTCTCCACCTCTGAATTTCATGCTCCACAGCAGAGTTTCTCAGCACTATTGATACTTGGGGTCAGACAGTTCTTTGTTATGGGGACTATTTTGAGCATGGTAGGATGTTGAGCATCATCCCTGGCCTCTGTTCACTAGGTACCAACATCACTCCCTCTCCTGCCAGTTATGACAAACAAAAATGTCTCCAGACATCACTGATGTCCTCCAGTTGGGAACCACTGCAAGAGGCTGTGTGTGGCAAACTGGCCTCTCCAAGTGTGATGTCAGGGCCCTAGGAACCTCAGCATGTTCTCCTTTGTCCCTGGCACTGCCTCAGAACCCTAGTTGTGAATCTCAGACCTGCTGCTATGCCCCACTCCATCATTTGATTACAAATGTGAAAAGAGAACATATAATCTCTAAATGGTTTTATAGAATTTATAGATCCTACAGCAATATGTCAATACTGGCTGTCAAAAAGTATGAAGCCTCTCATGGTCATGAGGCAATTTATGAGAATTGACATGGAGTTGGGAGCCACAAGTGTTACCAGCAACCAACAATTTCATGTTAACTGCCAGCTCTACCACCAAATAGCTGTGTGAGCTTGGACAACTTGTTTAGGTCTCAGCATTCTCATTTTTAAAGTGAAAGACTTAAGAACCATAATCTCAATGTGTCCACAGTCTTGATCCAAGTCACAGTCAACCTGCACTACATCCTTTGTGGCTGTTACATGGAGCTCTTTCAAACTTTGTTTTTGTTGAGGCCCCGAGACAGACTTCTGTTGAGGCAGAAGACCCATAGCAAACTACGCACCTCTGGCCAATAGCTGAGGTTGGATGAAAGACAAGAGAGAGGAAAATCTGGAGAAAGGAGGTCGGGAGGCAGTTGGTGTGCAATCTCACCTCCTCCCCTCAACTTCAGCCTAGTAAGAGGGGCTTCAGGACCACGAGGAGAGCTTTTCCCACATTCCCAGAGTTTGGAAAATCCAATTTATTCATGCCTGTGAAATCTGAAAGGCCTGTGGTTGACTAGCTTCTCAGGCAACACTGTTGCAGAAAGAGGTTACTGCAAAGGGCCAACACGTGTCTGCTGAAATCCCCATGGCAGAAGATGTGGGGTCAGATGGGGCCCTATGAGAGAGAACCGGCTGGAGATTATTCTGGATCCTGCCAAGGAGGGCCTCCTGAAAGCCCAAGAGACCTCAGCTTGAAGAATGTAGAAGTGTAGAAGTGTACCCCTAGATGGCCAGAGGTGACAGCACAAGTCAGAGAGTGAATAGAGAAGTGACAAGCCAGAGAAGAAATAGAGAGGGCAGGGCTGGCTAGCACCACAGAGCAGATCTGAACGGGCTGCAGAGGAGTGTAGTCGAGTTGTTTCCTGACCACACTCTAAAACCCCCAGAGGTGAAACCAATACTGTGTGCTCAGCCATTACTCTTCTCCTGGACTCCAACCTTGTCACAGACTGGATATTTATTACTGAGACAGAAATTGGTACTAAGAAGTGGGGTGCTGCTGTAACAGTGCCTAAAAATGTGTAAGTGACTTTGAAATGAGGCAATGTATTGAGGCTGGAAGGGTTTTGAGGTGCATGCTAGAAGAAGCTGAGACCATTATGAAGAAACTTTTAAAGGCCATTCTGATGAAGCATCCAGTGGAAATGAGGATTATGTAACTGGACAATAGAGAACAGGGAATTCTTGTTGTAACATGGCAAAAGAACTTTGCCAAATTGTATTAGTTCCAGTGTCTCGTGAAAGGTAGAACTTGTGAGTGATGAAATTGGATAGTTAGTTGAATAGATTTCTAAACTAAGTGTAGAATTAGTAACTTAATTCCTCCTGATAGCTTGTAGTAAAATGCAAGGAGAAGGAAATAACCTGAATACAGAATTTTAAGCAAGAAGGAACTAGAACTTAAATATTTAGAAAATTCTCAGCCTAACTATATTGCAAAAAAATGAGAAAACATGTTCAGAAAAGAGCATCAAGGATATGCTGGAGAGACCATTTGTTAAGGAGATTAGTATGGATGTGAATCACAGACTTACCAGCTACCCCAGTAGAAAAAATGCCAGTTTGAACTGAAGGGGAAGGATCTGGGAAGGAATGAAGGAAGGTCATCATATGGGGCAGCACAGATGGGACAACAGGGCTATTTGGCTGAAAACATGCTCTATTCTTCAAGATAAGGGAAGAATGACCCTGAAGGCAATTCAGAGATCATCCTGGCTGTTGCTTTGATTTCAAAGGGGAAGGGTGGTCACCCAGCTTTCAGCAGGCCAGCCAACCTCTGCCCAAATGACTACTATCCAGCAGAACCCTGGGGGCAGGCCCCTGGCAGAGCTTTGGGTGAAGGGCCACCACCCCAGTGTGTCTGGAAAGTGGACCTAGAAGGCAGAGCATCAGGCCAAAGATTATTCTGAAGATGTAAGGTTTAATGCTGTTTGCCCTGTTAGGTTTCAGACTTACTTGGGACACTTTACTCCTTTCTTTTTTCCTATTTCACCCTTTTGAAATGGGAATGACTATTCTATGCCTGTTCCACCAGTGTATTTTGGAAGCAAATTACTTGTTTTGTTTCACACATTCACAGCTGGAGAGAAATTTTGTCTCCAGATTAATCACACCTTGAGTCTCACCTATAACTTACTTGGATGGTATTTAAATAATACTTCAAACTTTAGACTTGAGAATTGATGCCAAAATAAGTTAAGACTTTTAGCGTTGTTGGGATGGAATAATTACATTTTGGATGTGAGAAGGACATAAATTTGGGGGGCGAGGGGTGGAATGTAAAGGACTCATTGTTGTTTCCCAAAAAGGAAGCATATGTTGAACTCTAATTCCCAATGTGATGGTGTTTGGGGGTGGGGCCTTTGGAAGCTAATTAGTTCATAAGGGTGAATCCCTCATGAATGAGATTGGTGCCCTTATAAGAACAGGAGGCCAGGCACAGTAGCTCACACCTGTAATCCCAGCACTTTGGGAGGTGGGAGGACTGCTTGAGCCCAGGGTCAGCCTGGGAAACATGGCAAAACCCCATCTTCACAAAAAATGCAAAAATTAGCCAGGCATGGTGGTTCACTCCTATAGTTCCAGCTACTCAGGAGGCTGAGGTGGGAGGATGGCTTGAACCTGGGAGGTGAAGTTTGCAGCAAGCTGAGATCACACCACTCCACTACAGCCTGCACAACAGTGTAAGACCCTATCAAAAAAAGGAGTAAGAGGAAGAAGAGGAAGAGGAAGAGGAAGAGGAGGAGGAAAAAGGAGGAGGAGAAGAAAAAGAAGAAAGAAAAAGGAAGAACGAAAGAAGAAAGAAAGAAAGAAAGAAAGAAAGAAAGAAAGAAAGAAA